>NC_056729.1:887363726-887428726 GCF_019279795.1 Protopterus annectens
GATGGAAATTATATTCCATATATATCTGCATGGAGTTTATGGCCATGAGCATGTCAACAGCATTTGTTCATCAAAACCCTTTTTAATTTCTCCAAATATTTTGGTTTTCTAATACTGTGATGGGAATGGACCCCGTTCCTAAGTCAAAGTCCGATTAAAGTTCTTGAAATTAGTATTGTTTCACTCTTTGATGTCAGCCAAAAGTACTCTTTGCAGAACCCACAATGTGCCCAGTAATGACTCCTTCTGCAATTCGTATGAAGGTACATGTATTGGTAACATATCTAAATATGATTGTAGACTCTTTTTTATAAGACCCATTGCTCCTACTACTATTGGAACTATCTGGGTATCTTTCTTCCACATCATTCTCATTTCTGCTTGCATATCCTGATATTTTATGAATTTTTTGTCTCTTTGTACACAGGACACTGTAGTGACTGGGAGTGGCAATTTCAATGAACAATGCTACATCTTTTCTTGAACCACTGTATCTGGTTTTCTACCATCTACCTTTTGAAATGTTGTCAATAGATGATCCTATGTGATGTAGACTTCATAATTGTTGATGATGCTTTGTGGCTCATATTTCCAGTGTTTTTCAACCACTTCAGTACCATAATGTTTGCATAATCCTCAGTGCAACAGTGTAACCACATTATTATGCCTTTCAGTATACAGTCCTTCTGCCATTAGTATGTTGTAACCAGCAATAAGGTGTGCAATTGTTTCCAATTCTGTTTTACAAAACCTACATTTGTGTGTTTCTCCCACATCTTTAAAGGAGTTTGTAAACCAGTGTGTATGTAGCCCACTATCTTGTGCCGCCAATATTAACCTTTCATCTCTTGGTATGAATCTGCCTCTCCTCAACCATTCCTGCATTTGTTCCTGATCAACATGAGGTTCTTCCAGAAATTTTCTATACTTGCAACTATATTTATGCATTTTCCACATTTCTTGCCTTCTCATCTTGTCCTTCACCTTATATTCTTTCTTTTGTTTTTTTTTTGGCACATTCAGTTGCTGTCTGGTTTTTATCTACGTCTGGTTTGATTTCCATTCCTGCTTGACACCAATATGCTTCTGCTACCCTAAGCAGGGAAGTCATCTTAGATTTATTCTCCTCATGTTTCAAAACTTTTCCTACATTTGGGTCTTGTGAGGTCAGCAGATATCTGTGGAGTCCCACAATTGAAGATCTTTACAAGTAATCAATTTGAAGGAGGCCCATCCCTCCTTCGGGGACTATATAATCTTGGTATGCACTGATTTTTATAAATCATTTCATGAGCATGAAGCATCCTTCTTGTTTACTTATCTAATCTATCCAACCTATGCTGGGGTCAGTCAATCACTCCAAAAGTGTAAGTTAGGACAGGAAGAGCAAATTGGTTTATAGCTTGGATTTTGTTCCTAGATGTCAACACTGTTTTCAGGATTAATCTAAGTCTTCTAAAGCATTCCTTACTAAGTTTTATTTGCATTTGTTCATGTTTTATTGTTGAACCTTCAATTCCCAAATATTTGCACACGCCTTTTTGCTCAAGTTCTGTTATCACATTCTTGTCTCAAACTGATGTTTTCTTGATGCTGCAGTTTTCCTGCTTTAAGGGTTGCTTTTGTACATTTATCATGACCAAATAGCATTCTTATATCATCTGAAAATGTTTTGACAACTTGCAGTTGTACTTTCAGTTCCTCACTTGAAGGTTCAAATCATCGACAAAGAGAAGATGAGACGTCTTTACACTTTATTGTTTTCTAGGAGCCAAATTATAGCCATGGCCTAAGCTGTTATGTAGACAGCTTAATGGGTTAAGGGCAAGGCAAAACAGCAGCGGTAACAGAGTCATGAAGGAATATCCCCCTTTGAATTTTTATCCCTGGAATAATAATTGATCCTTTATCATGGCTTAATTTCAAAGTGGGCCCCCACTGTTTCATGGTCACTGTAATGTAGTTGATCAGTGTAGGGTGTATCTTATGCATTTATAAGTATGCTTTTATCCATGAATGTGGAATACTATCAAATGCTTTTTTGTAGTCAGTCCATGCTGCACTTAAATTCTTCCTCTTTTTACATTTCTCCACTATGACTTTATTTAACATTAGATTATCCTTTGTTCCATATGACTTTCTTTTATTGTCCTTTTGTTCTATTGCCATAATTGAGTTTTCTTCTAAATGACTATAGACTCTGTCGGCAACAATTCCAGTGTATAGTTTATATGCTGCTGGAAGGCAAGTTATTGGTCTATAATTTTTAAGGTAGCTTGCAGGTTCACTCTTAAGTAAGAGCATTGTTTTTCCTCTTGTTACCCAGGTTGGTGTCTGTTTGGGGTGTGCATATAAGTAGTTTTTACTCATGGCTAAATCATCATGCAAAGATATTAATACTTTTAACTAGAAGTTAGGTAAGGCATCTAGGACTGGGGTTTTCCAGTTTGAGGCTTTTCTTAACTTAGTTTCAATCTTTCTGGCTGTTACTTCATCCCATTTCATATCCTGTACCTTTAGACTTCTTCTTCCTTTTACTTATTCTATCCATTTAGCATCTTTGTTATATTCCACAGGATCTTCATATATACTTATCCAAAATATATCTATTTCTTCTTTTTTAGGTGGTCTTTCAATTTCTTTTACATTGTTTCCCAACTCTCTATAAAACTTTTTTGGATCATCAATAAATTGCTTATTTTGTACTTTTACTTTATATTTATCTGCATATCTTCTAAGTTTTTCCTCCTGTGCTAAAATTTTTAGTTTATTTGTAATAGTACATGATTGATCCTGATCTAATACTACACATTGCTTTTATCATGTCTATCTTTCAAAGTATTTCTGTTGATCTTTTCCATTTTCTATACTCTTCTAACAGTGACACTTCTTGTCATAGTTACTTTATGGTTTCCTCTATTAGATACTTTCATGATGGTATTTGATTTTTCCTCTTTCTCTCCCTCACTACCCTGCGTTCTTGTGGTAGAACTTTATCAGTTATTAATTCAGCTGCACAGTACTATATCCTGTTTACTTCTGTTATATTGCATGGATCTCTATAGACTGTCCTAATTATTGTGTTCATTTGTTTTATCAAACTTCTGACTTTTTTGGTTTTATTGAACTTCTGTAGTCTATTTCTTCAATTGATCTTGATATGTCTAGCTATCTCTATTAAGTCAAGCAACTCTTCTCTTTGCTTGTTTTCTTCTAAACTGAGGGCACATTTTTTGTTTTCCATTTCTTGTGGGCATTCTATAGAAAGTTCAATTTCGTCTTCTTTTGGCACATTCTCTTCAGTTTCATCCATTTCTCTGTCATATGAGAACTCACTGGTCTATCACTCCTCAACATTAGCTGTGTCAGAGTTTTCACAGTTTCCTGTTCCTTCCCTTGCCATCCAGCTTCAAGTGAATGTTTATACTCATTTCCTGTGGAAGGCTCCAAAATATCTTCATAGGGCACCTGACCAATTGCTTCCCATTCTACTGGTTTCCCTTTGATTTGGAGTTCCATTGCTTTATCCTTTTGTGGTGCTTTCTGAATTAGATTTTCTACACTGAATCCTTTATTTTGGAGGTACTCCATCACCTCAGTTTTTATTTCTTTAACTCCTCCATTACTGATCTCCTTTTCCTCTTTGTCTTCTTATTTTTTGTATTGTAAAATTTTCCATGTCCACATTCCTTTGCCTGTATTTCTCTTCAAATATTTTTGGTGCTGCTCTTTTTGTACTGATTAGTTTTGCTTTCTCCTTTGAATAGAGATAACACCATATTAATTCTCTTTTTCTTTCCCATGTCCACATTTCTTCTTCCAACGTCTCCTGATCTTCCTGTTTCTCCTTACTTTGGGGCTCGTTCCATCATGCTGTGATGTAACCTGTGTTAGACCTTCTACATCAAATCCTTCACTTTGCAGGCACAGTATAACTTCAACTTCTATTTTTTGACTTCTACTTTACTAATCTGCTTTTCTACATTCCCTCTTTATGATATTATTTTTTTATTGTGAAGTTATCCATGTCTGGATGCCTTTGCCTGTATTCCTCTTCAAATTTATTTTATTCATTTTATTTTACATTTGTTAACCGTTGGTGTCTGACTGAGCTAAAAAGGCCCCTTTTCAGCAGAGGCCCGGGAAGAAAAGCTCCACATAGAAAAATTACAGATACATTTAGATATTTCAACATGATCAGTATACACACAAATTACAATAGACATGTTTTTACAGTGGTATGCAGCACATCAACAGTTACAGTGGAGAGAACAAACAAAACAATATTAATTTAAAAATAAAGGTAATTAATAGATTTGTGGTGTACAGCTGAAATTTGGAACATAGGTGGAATACATACATAGTACACAGGTACAGTACATACATTGTACATTAGCCAGTGTTTGTGATTAAGAGTTAAAACTATTATCAAGTACTCTAGGTTTAGTATGTGTACCTTATCCACTTTCACTAGCCTGGGGAGCAGTCATGGCACTGCCAACTTTGCTTGAGATGTTGCCTAATGAGGTTTTTAAAGGAGACTTTGGATGCTATGTTTTGTATGCTAGTGGGGAGAGAGTTACATTTTTTAGCCATTGAACTACTATATAGTGTGTCTCCAAAGCTATTGTAGCTGTTGGTGACTTCTAGTAGTAGTTTGCTTGATGATCTAAGAGGCATTTTGGCTGAGTGATGTTGTACTAGGTTTTTGAGGGCAGGACAATTATTGGGGAGGAAACAGAATGACAGAGGCAGAGCTGATTGTAAGTTAGGAGGTTGGGCAGTTCAAGCCAGTGGAGCTGTCTCAAAGCAGTACAATTTGCAGCAAAGTGAGCAATTCTGTTATATAGCAGACTTCCATTTTGCTTATTTCAATTTTGTTGAGATTAGTCAGAATGGGAGCTGCATAAAACAGGGTGGATAGAATTTGGGAGTCAGCAATGGCTGATCTTTTGTTGTTGGTAAGAAATGGTTTGATACAGTAGAGTGATCCCAGTTTGGCATGTACTTTTTAATAGTTGATGACTATCAAATTTTAGGTGGGAGTCTATGGTTATTTCCAATAGCTTAGCCTGTGCCACTGGAGTGATTGGAGTAGCATTTGTGGAGTAGATAATGAATTGACTATCCGTGTTTTTGTTAGAACTGGTTATAATTATAAGCTGAATTTTCTTTGGCTTGAGGATAGGTTGGGCTTTGGTAAGGTAGTTTTCTATGTCAGAGAATACTAGCTGAGTTGTTTACAGGAGAGTGTGAATATTTTGTGCAGCACATATTAAGGTAGTATCATCTGCATACTGAATGATAGATGCATGCTGTGTGGAGGTATGGAGCTCATTTGTAAAGATTGTGAATAGTAGTGGTCCTAAGATAGAACTCTGTGGGAATCCTATAGTTATGGGCAGCTGAGAAGAGAGAACATTTTCCCATTTCACAGCTTGGTACCTGTCAGTTAAGTAGCTTTGGAACCAGATAAGAGTGGAATTTAATAGGTGATATTGGTTTAGTTCATTTAGCAGGATTTGGTGTGAGACTGTGTCAAATGCTTTGGACTTATCCAAAAAAAGAGTTGACACCTGCAAGCCTTTGTTTCTGAGATGGTTTACTGCATCTGTGAAGCAGATGAGGGCTGTAGTGGTACTATGGGCAGGTCTGAAACCATGCTGCATAGGTGACAAGATGTTGCTGTCTAGGAGATATTTTAGCACCTGGGTATGGATGCATTTTTCTAGGATTTTGGCCAGGGGGGAGAGTATAGCAATGGGTCTGTAGTTATTAAGTTCAGTGGAGGTCCCGCCTTTATGTATGGGTGTAACATAGGATAATTTCCAGAGTTTGGGCACTTAGTTTTCAACAATTGATCTGTTTATGAGAGTGGAGATTGGGATAGCAATAGCATCTGCTGTGAGTTTCAAGAAATAGCTGGGGAGTAGGTGGGCTGCTGTTGAGGTTTTTAGTTTGGAGAGCATGCTTTTGATTGAAGTGGTGGAAACTGTTTTGAGGGTAAAGCTTGTATTAGTGTTATTTGTGTTGGGAGGGATAGTGAGGTTGGAACTGTCCTGTGATACTAAGGATATAACTGAGTTAAACAAGTGGGAGTTGAATTGTGTTTCGATGGGAACTTTAGTGTCAGGGGTGGTTGGTTTGGGGGTAGCCTTTTGGGTAGGTTTTAGTAGCTGGTTTGCATTTCTCCAAACTTTTTGGGGGTTGTGTTGGTATTTAGTTTGTAATGTTGTGTAGTAGAATTCTTTGTCCAGCCTAATGCATTTTTTGCATGGTTGTGTAATTCTTGGTACATAGGCTTTGTGTTTCTTTGTTTTTTTTTTATAGTAAAATTAGGCAGTTTCTCTGGACTTGAGGATTTGTTTTGTTTCTTTACTGAGCCAGGGGTTTGCAGAGGTTCTAACCTTGATTTTGCATAATGGAGCAACAGTGTCTAGGTGTTGTAGAAATGTTTTGTTGAAATATGCTACAGCCTGGTCAAGTGGGAGGGTTTTTAGGGGAGTGGGGTCCAGTCACAGTTACAGAGTAAAGTACTGAGTACCTCAGGAGAGAATTTTTTGTGTTTCTAGTGGATTTATAGTTAGTGGTTTTGCATGTGCTTGTTCTACTACATATAAGATATATTATGTTGTGGTCACTTAAGGTGTCTGGGAGACTGCCTATATGGGGGTAAAATGTGGGGTTGATAGTTAGGACCCAGTCAAGGATGGATTCCCTTTAAGATTTTTTATCACTCCTGGTTGGAATTTGGACTAGCTGCTGGTAGCCATGGAGATTTATTATATTACTTGGTGGTTCTGATGTACAGGTGAACCAAACTAGGTTGAAATCCCCCAGAATAAGGGTTTCTTCTGAGTGTGTGGAAGAACACTAGGATAAGAAGTCTTCAAGGCTATCACGTGTATTACCAGGTGGAATATAGATCACAATTGTGGTGATGACCCTTTTAGGGTGAAGTTGAAGTTGTGAGATAAGTATGTCCCAATTATTGGGGGAGGGGTAGGAATTTGGTATTTGACATACAGTTAAGTTGGACTTATACAGTAAGGCAGTTCCACCCCCTTTATGAAGTGGTCTATCTTGTCTAATGATATTGTATTCAGGGGTCTGCCTTTTTATGTTGATTAATCTGGCTTTTGCCTTTGCATAAATATTGCACCATATCAAATCTCTCTTTCTTTTCCATGTCCATATTTCTTTTTTATACTTTTCAAAAATATCTAGGTTTTGTTGTTTATATTTTTGCACTTCCTCAGATGCTTCTTTTTCCAAACAGATCAAAGTTTCTTGGTCTATATACTGTTTTTCAAAATCCTGTTGTATTAATGACCATCAATTTTTATTTGAAGCATCTGACAGTTTTTCTTGCAGAAGTATTTTTCTTTCCTCTAATTTATCTCTTAGTCTTTTTGTATATCTTGTGTCTGGAAATTCTGGGCTTTTTGCATTATAGTAACAATACATAATTTCTTTCCTATCCTCAATAGTCCACTCTATCGTCTTTATGGCTCTTCTTCGGCCTATCAGTTTTTGTGATTTTTGTGGACTGCTACTTCCTTCTACAACAGGGGGGCATCCTCCCCCTGGCCCTGGCCTGGCCCCATTGTAGGAATGTTTCTGCATTTTTAGGAGTCTACACTGTCATTTTTTTTTCAGTCCTGATGCCAGTGTGCCTACTAGGATTGGACACTATTTTATCCTGGGTCTTGTGCACCTAGCTATCTTTTTTAAATTTTGACCTACTTCTAACCATGATATAGATCATAGGATCATAGATTAGTACTAGGCTAACTGCCCTTGTGAGCCATTTTAAGCCTAGCCAGTTATCCCTTGTGAGACTCAAACCCTGCACCTTGTGTTTATAAGGCAAACACCTTAACCATTAGGCCACCTTCCCAACCCTATATAAATAGAGTCTATAATATCAGTGTTGCCTTGGTGAGATTTTGTAGAAAACAAGGTCCACCTCATGAAGGTACTCACAAAGACTTGAGGATGAATTCAATTTTAGCACTACTACTTTTCTTTGCTTGCTGACTTTTCATCTCTCCATTCAGACCCCCTTGTAGGATATTGACATAACTGACAGATTCTATGACCACTCACTGTTTGCAGGCATCAGCCAATGTTGTCAGCCACAGACATTCAATTTGTGCTTGTACTGTGGTTAAATGTATTCCAAGCAGTATAGGACCCAGGACTGGATTTTGTCCAAAATGACCCTAGGGGAATTATTATGGATGAACATTTAAGTTAAAGGGAACTTATTTCGATCCTTAGACTCAATGGGTTGGAGCCTCCAGGATTGAATGAATCTTGTTCTTTAGCACCTGTATTAAATTTAAAAAGCTTTGAAGTCTGATTTTAAGCATAACTTTTTTTGTACTATATTACAAAAGTTTTTCAATTTGTTTGTTAGTTTTATTTACTGTGAATATGGTCAGGCTCAAACCACTGTTCACATGAATGTTTTATAAGGGTAGATTTTATATGTTCTTATACTTACTCAACTAAAGTGTTTTATTGGCTGAATGAATCATATGATATGATATTTCTGTGGTATTTAATTGTGGAAACTGATGTTGCAAGCAGTTCCGTGGAAGTCTTTTTTTGAAAGATGAAAGCACTTAACTGCTGGTTTTACCAATAAAGCTGTCCTTACTGGTGTTATTGACTGTTTCCATTTGACAACTGTAACAGCCACAGAGGTTCCATGGTAAACCAATACATAGTGTAGCTAACATGTCCTATGCAGGCCGTGTCAAGGCTGTAAATGTGTAGTCTGTCTCCTACATGGTTTGAAGGGAAGGTGTATGGCTGCCATACAGGAAGGTATCAGATCCCACTGTGTACCTCCTGATTATCCAAGACAGGACTAACACATGCATTACCTGTTCTGCATACCTACACCTTCACTGTGGTATAAATAGTACACAGTGGAGAGACAAGTATGTAACCCAGACACCACACCCTATATGTAACAGGCTCCCCATCCATGTGTGGAACTTTTCTGCTGTAACACACATCATGTGCAAGTTACACAATGGGATGCTGAGCAAGACAATCATAAATGGTTTAGGCCAAATGTTTGTAATGGACACAGGAAATTTTGTAGATGGTTCATCTCCATCACCACAGCTAGTAGCTGTGTTATCTCCCAAAACCATGCTGTCATTATCAAGGGTATCAGACCTTTTTAGAGATTAGGGATGCATGAGTAGGCTGAATGAAGCCATTGTCCTTGTTACCCTGTTATACACATATGAACCTGTGGAGCCATGCACCTATAGTGCTCTACCTTTCTGAAGACATTTTTCTTCTGTGATGTCATTCCATCCTGCACTGTGACATATATGGGTTTATTTCCACTGTGTATCCATAGGTGTCTTCCACAGAATCCTGAAACTGAAATATAAACAGGTCCATGAGACACCTTTCATTGTGTAAGTATACAGCCCTTGCAACATCATACAATGTAAGGTAAAAAAAATAATGTGGTTTACTCGTTACAAGTATCAGCATGCAGTATCTGTCAATGACCAGTTCATAGATGTGTACTAGGCTAATGGCCCTGGAGCATTTACAAGCCTAGCTCATAGGATTACCCTGGCATCGTGCCACCTGACATTAGTTCCTGGTGCCTCTATCGAGTAATGCCACTGGTGTGAGCCTCGGAGTGAATTTTCTATTTCCCATCCACTCATCAAGATTTCTTTTGAAGAGGGCAAGTGAGGTGCTCTCTTTGACATGTATGGGAAGTCTATTCCATAGCATTTTCAGTATCTGGGTTATGAACTTGTCCCTCCAGCATGTTCTGTTGATTGCGGGAATTAGGTTGAGGTCTCTGGAGTGTGTGGTGTGGAGGAACTGGGATTTCTTTAGATGTAGCATTTCTAACAGAGCTGGGTCAGACATGGCTTTGTAAGTCAAGCAGAGATCGCCTCTACGTAGGCAATATGAGACAGAGAATAGTTGGAGTTTTTAGAGTCTGTACATATAGGAAAGTGTTTAAGGCCTAGGATTATCTTTGTGAGGTACTGTTGTGATCTCTCCAATTGTTGCAGGTGTCTAGTGAGGTACATGCCAAATGGGGCCATGTACTCCGTGATTGGCCTAATGAGGGAAGAGTAGAGGAAGACAATGATCTCTTTCTTCCTGGATGCAAAACCCTTAGTAATGAGTTGTGCCACATAGAAGGACTTTATGACCACAATGGCAATGTGGTGGACAAAAGAGAGGTTGCTGTCAACCTGTGTTTTCAGATATGTGTTTTCAGATATCTTATAATGCCTTCTGTGTTCAGTGGACTACCATCAATGTGGTAATTTATGGAAACTGAGTTTTTCCCAAAGGGGATGACGACACACTTCTTGGCATTGAGCTTAAGGCCATGGTTCTGACACCAGTCATTGGTCTCAGTGAAGCCTTTCTGCAGGATATCAGCATCACTTGGGGAGTTAATAATAGCTCCAAACTTGCAATCATCTGCAAACTTTGTCAGCCAGAGTCCCTTTGTTTTGGCCCAGAGTTCAGAGAAGTAGATACCAAACAGGAGAGGACCCAGGACTGAACCATGTGGGACTCAACTCATGACTGGTCGGCAGTCTGACTTGGAGTCAGCTACTTTCACACTGTGAGTTCTATCTGTGAGCCAGTTTGCAACCCACCTAGTGATATAGGGGTTGATGCCCAGCTTAGTGAGTTTTTCTATGATTCCTGAGGGGGGACTGGTATCAAGGGCCTTGGCCAGATCAAGGTAGGCTGTATGAACCACCTTACCTTCATCCACAGCTCTGGTGACTGACTCAAAGAAGTCGACTAGGTTGAGCAGGCATGATCTATCCTTCACAAAACCAGAATGTGTGGGATCTAGAGTTTGGAGATTCCCTATTTCCTTGTTTATTAGGTCCATGATGATGTGTTCCATAGCTTTGCATATCAGACTCATCAGGCTAATGGGGAGATAGTTCCCAAAGTCTGTAGTCACTCCTCCTTTGTGGAGAAGGATGACTGTAGCAGTGCACTATTTGGTAGGGACAAAGCCTGAGGTGAGGCTTTGATTGAACAGGGCACACAGATGTGGTGCCAGTTCATTCTGTAGTTCATGTAGAACACAGCCAGGGATATTGTCAGATCCTATAGAAGCTGTATTCTTGGCCTTCTACAGTGATATTTTAACCTATGCAGAAGTAATACTGGGTGCTAGGCAATCTACTTGTATTGTGATTGGTCCTTTAGGGGGAACGGGTAAAGTTGTCACTGAATCTGTCGGCCAGTATATTGGCAATAACTGTTGGCTCAGTATAGGAGGTACTATTCTGCAGTAGCTTAGTGTAAATCTGTGTATTGCCATGAAGATTCTTTACATAACTATAGAAGGCCTTGTGGGTGTCTTTACTATCTGCTGCAATTCTGTTTTCATAACTAGCTTTAGGGGATTTGATGAGGGATCTCAACTTTTTGTTGAGGCTGATAAGGGAGTTTTTCCGGTCTTGGAACTTCACTTTATTCCACATCAGTTTCTTCCTTCTCTTGTAGAGTTTGTTTATGGCAGAGGACCACCAGATTGGCTTCCTTTTTTGGAGGAAAGCGTCTTGGTTCTATTGAGTATGGTAAGATCCATGCATTTGTGTACGTGTTTGTACAGTGCATTGGTGTATGACTCGTCAGTCATGCAACTATTCTCCATTTGCATGGGTGCCGTGAAGTTAGCCACCTCTGTTTTTAGGAGCCCAAAGTTAGCTTTGGAGAAGTTTTTCATGGTGATTACCTTTGCGCGGGGTGGGGGGGTGGGTGGAATGTGGATCTCCAAGACGATTAGTTTGTGGTCAGATCTAACCACGGAGGAGTTGACTATTGGTTTAGAGCAATGGTCACCCATGTTAGTAATGACCAGGTCAAGGATGATGCTACCTCTAGTAGAGGTAAGAATGAGCTGGTCCAGGGAATTGGAATTAATGAATCGAGGAAACGTTGGGCAATTGTATTGGTACATGAGCAGTTTTCCCAGTCAATAGAGGGGTAGTTGAATTTGCCCAGTATGAGAGTGTTAGGTTGGACATTAATATTCTCCAAGGTGCTTAGGAACATGAAGATTGAGTCTTGGGACATGGTTGGGGACCTATAGCAGGCTACTACATGAATTGCTGTCTTACCGAGTGTTAGCTGCACCTTGAAGTATCTTTGAAGTGTTATGTTGGGCTACGAGTCTGGAGTTGTGCACATCCTTTATGAATATGGAAACGCCATCGCCGTTGGAGCTTCAGTCCATGTTCTGGGGCCGAAAGGTGTGGAATGAGTTATAGCCTAGTAGTGCAGTGGTGCTTTCTGCTGCTTTGAACCAGGTCTCTGTTACAGCACAAATGTTGATGTTCTCCATTTTAAAGAGTGCTTCAAGTGAGTGCATTTTGAGTTTTAGACTTCTAGCATTGAGCAACATGACCCTCAGATTGCATTTGTTTTATCTGTTATGATGGTAATTTGGTCTTTGGAACACAGCCTAAAAAAGGCACTATAAGGGTGGCAAGATCCTTGGTCAGTATCTGGAAGCCCAGGGGTGACAGATGCAGGCCATCTTGTGTCCATGGTACAAGTGGCATGGCAAAGCCATACATAAGAATTTTATATAGTCACCCTGTGCATCAGACACAGCTTTATTTCCCTGCATTGATAAGGAGGATGACAGAAATGTGGCACAGGTATCATCATTTGCACAGGGTATTGTGTGGGGAGGTGCAGGAGGCCTAGGCTGAACTAATAGGTTGAAACCATGTGTGTGAGTCAGGAAGGGAAGCAGGCAAGACGCACCATGGAAATATGCTGTGTGTGTATGTAGTTGACCTGATTGTGACAGTGGTGTGTGAGTGCGTGCGTGAACACAGTGAAACTCAGTGCTAGCCCTATGTGTGTGTATGTTGGACAGCTTTGAACCATCCATGTTAGAGATGACAGTTTGCCCTCTCTGCCCAAACATGGGAACTGGTTCTTCCAAGAGTTTCACTGACACCTCCATGCCCAAGGTCAGAAGCTGTGCTAGTACCTGACTGTGACTACTGTCTGCTGGGACCATGTCCTCCATGGAAATGCCCAGGACCATGAGCCTATGGCCTGCCATGTCTTGGTGTGGACAGCACAGTCACTTCTGGAGTGCTGGATATACAGCCACTATGTGAGCGTGATGGTGCATGGTCATGTGGACTCTCAGCAGACGTATTTGCTGACCTACATCCACAAGTCTGACTCTCAACTCTGACCAGACATTCCATCACAGACAATGTGCGTTCCAAGACAGATAGTGTGTGATCTCTCTCAGAGCAAAATCTTTCCACTGTATCAGTCAACCGATCCAGGGTATCAGCAACACAGAGGAAGCAGTCACAGATGTCAGACTGGGCTGCATCCATAACCCTGAGCGTTCATCTGGTGCACCTTTCAGAACATGCCTATGCCTCCATGATGGCCCAAAACATATGCAGAGTGACCCATGATGAGACACCTGCAACAGGTGTTGGAAAGAAATAAGGCCTCCTATGAGCCCCCCTATCAATCTGCCTGTCTGGAACCTCACCATCTTTTTGGCTATGGCCAGTATCCACACTCACTGTGGCCATAGTTGTCACACTTTTCTGTTCAATGTCCCCATCCTCTAACTATCCAATATCTGTGGCCTCCAAGGACTGGGTATTTGTAGGCATATTGACTGCGTACGGTGATAATGAGGGCAGAAGAGGGATGTAAATCTATGGGAGTGATTCAACCCTTGCAACCCCCACCTGTGTTTCACTTTGGCCAACATCATCATCAGAGTCTGTCGAGAACTGACATCAGGTCGAGTAGGGGACAGAGACCAACCTCCCCCGTCACCTGTGTTAAGAAAGGGAAAAGCAGTACATTAATACCTGCCCTATTATGCTCTGCACTACTATGTTGCAATATATGTTAAGCTGTATACATTGTTGTCACTTTTACAGACCTGTTTAACCTCCAACCTCATATAGTAAGACATGAATACATTATTTTCCAACAAACATCTGTAGTTACTTGTAAAAAAAGCTCTTTAACCAACAATCTCATCAGCAACACTGAGGTACACTGTTGACATTTGTCAAAACTCTCCACAGTTGAAACATATAGCAGTCTATAATGTCCTGACAATACTGTCACATCTATCAGTGTGGTCACACCTACAAGGCATAAGTATGACTCTAAAGTGTGTACAGTCAGAAAATATCTGTGCAGTAGGCAATCATGCAGACAGTACATCAATCCACCCAGCAGGCCTGGGATGACACTTCAGGGAATACATTGCACTAAATCTACATCTCTAACAAAACAGTGTTGTGCTTACCAAGAGCAGGAGCATGACCTTGTCTGATTCCTGACAGGCTGGTGAAAATTTGAGGGAGAGGTAATGTAAACACCAAACATTTTGCACTATAACAGGGTAATACATCCATATACATTCCTTTTTGCCTCACCCTGTAGACTCCAGTTTCTTCCATACTTTCATATATGTTTCATATTACACCACCCATAATGGCTTGTGGGCTTTAAAATTTCTCTTCTCTTTTTTTGCACTCTCTCACTTTCCTACTTCCTCCATTCTTATTTTGCAGTTGGCAATGAAATTGCTCAGCGACTTAACCGATTTTAAATTGTAATTTAAAAGTTTGCTGTTTTTTGCCTCATGTATGACACTGCCAATTTTGATTTGACTATTTTCAACCTTGAACTGCATTTATGGTTTTTGCACCTTTGACTACCAAGACTCTGTAACTGCTTAACAAGTGGATCCATGTGGCACTGCTGTTACTTTTTGTTTTATGCCAAATTACCATGATTGTGTTATAGCAGTTGCCTGTCAGGACCATTTAACAATACTTGCACTATCAGATTTACTAAGCTAGCTATATTTTCATGTTTTTGTCTGCTTGTATCCTGTACAGTTTATGTTAGTTCTCCTCTTTTTTTGGCATAACTGAAGTGTTACTTGTTTCTCCACTATTTTTTTATTTTTTTTAGACTTAGCTGTAGCCCTTTGGGATACAAAACTTCTATTTTTTGTAAAAGGGAGCTGTTATTCTCATAAAATTGATTAAGCTCTGATTTCATACATTGTCCCTATATACTCATAGAACTTGGTAGTTTTAATTCATATTCAAGTTTGACTGGTTCTGGCTCTCTATAATTGTCTATCACCTGCTTAGCTTTTCTCTCCCTGGGGTTTTGCTACTAGAATGGGTGATACTGTTGTCCAAGTTTGAAGCTGAGGGCCTGTAATTTATATTTTGTCTGTATGCACTTCATTTCCTTTGCAATTCTGATTATGACACTGTCTGGAAACTCCTTCTTATAGTATTAGCCCATTACTTCTTTTTGCCCATTTTACACGTATTGCCGTGGTTAAACTTTCAATGGTACTGCCACAATTATCCATTATTGAAGACATACTGCTTTTATTTGTGAATGTTCTATTGCAATTTCTAATTTGCACTATGTTTAGTTATGAGTATTTACTCTGCCTAAGCTGAATATACGTTATATACTGTTAGCTTTTCACAATTTATACTGAATTGATGTACGTGTTGCAATAATTACTGTCTGATATTGTATTACCTTCTGTGCTTTAGCTATACCTGTTGTTCTTTTTAGTGACCTCCTTCTCCTAAATAAACTAATCTTTCCATGGCCTTCCCTCCCCATACCTACCTTAATCTCTATTTCATCTTTTCACCTACATTCCAACCTGTTTTTCTACTACATCCCTTAATGCCCTCATTGCATCCTTATTCTTATTTTGCTTAATTATTATTAACCCATAGGAACTACTAATCTGTTCAACCTAGTGTTTTCTACCTCCTTTATCTTTTCCATTCTTTCTAGTCTTACTTAATCTTAAGATTGCTCCTCCATTATATACTAACTGTCTCTACTTATTATCCTTTTCATTTTTTGTTTTTATTATAGGACGAAACTATTGTTAAACTGTTGGTTTTCACCTTGCACTCACTTACTTATCAGGCATCTGAGCTGCAGAAATCTCATGGTTGAATCTGCCCTGTTCAATGACAGTTAACCTCCCATTCCTGTATATTTCCATCAAGGTTATTGCACTTTGTATAAAATTGTAAACCAGGTCTCCTGAGAAATTACTTACCCCTGCTTATTGCACTATATTTCCATTTTCCCAGCACTGTTCTCCACACTTTCTCCTTCTTCCCTCTCCTTCCCTCCTTCCTTCACATCCCTCTGTAGTCTTTTGCCTCTTGCACTTGTAGCAGCTGTACTCTCTGGCTTCCCTGTACGTTACCTCCCTTGTTCTTCCAATTAGCAGTCTTTAGTAATTTTCTCATTTGCCCTTGCTAGTTTTTACTCATACCTTTTTTATCATACTAACCCCTCTTGGCTTTACAGATTGTTTTTTCTTACACTGTAAGGTGATGGGTCAGGGCTCAGCCTGCTCTGTTTCGCCCTCATTGCACTCAGGCTTCACTCCCCTCCCCTACACTGCCCCCATTCCCCACCCACCCCTACTACATCTACATTTATGCGTACTCAAGGTCACCTGACCCCTCACAATCACCTCCCACTATCCAATCCAAACAAAATAACTCCCAAACCCCTCCAAAATCTATTATCTCACCACATCATACACTCAATCTCATTCATCTCCCCTGCCCATACATAGCTGAGCACCGCCTACTGATTCCCTGTATTCTCCAACACTTCCCCCACTCATCTGACTCACTCTCAGATCACATTAACCTTTATACCTCCAATTCCAAATCACTGTCATCATGTCACACACCCCGCCCCCCTCACTTTTCACTACTCTCATAGTAATTTCCACCTCAGTTTCCATACTCTCCGTTACTACCTCCTACCACTTTCTACCCACCCAGTTTAATAACCCAATACCCCCCACCATACCCTATGACAATCCATACCCCCAAACATATTATCATATCACCTGCCATGTATAACCCATCCTTCATCAACCTTACCACCCCCCAATATTATGTCACACAACCGAAAAAGCAACCAAGTCTCAGGTTGAACTCCCTAATAGAACTATACCTTAAAATTATTACCACAGTTGCAACACAGCAACTATTAGTAGGGGACATCCACCCCAACCCTGGTCCAGCACAAGTAACGGTCAACCTCCATTTAACCATCAACCTGCAAACCTACTAATACTCAACTTAAACATCCGTAGTATCATGAACAAAATAGAAGAACTCCATGCCACTATTTCCTTATACAATCCTGACATTTTGCTCCTTAATGAGACCTTCCTTAAGCCACATGTTAAGGACAACGTCATAACTCCACCTGGATATAACATTCTTAGAGCTGACAGAATAGCCAAAAGAGGAGGTGGTGTTGCCCTCCTCAATAAAACTAACCTAAAAATCCATCTTCTACAGAAAGAATCCCCAGATTTCAATAATGCAGAAACCCTATTCACAAAACCCCTCATTAATCAGGACAAGCATCTTAACATACTTGGTATACCTACCCCCAGGCAACAACCTATCCACCCTAGAGTCAATACTCCACTGGGCTTCCCACTCCTTCTCCCAAGAAATTATCTTGCTATGTGACATCAGTATTGACTGGAACTCCATCCACTCTCCCTCACCAACAAGCCACCTTAATTTATACAACTTCACCCAGCTTATACATACACCCACCCTTATGGACAAAAGCTCAGAAAAGGAATCCATATTAGACTGGATCCTCACAAACAACCCCAATACTGCTCATAAGTGTGGTACAATAGCCAACTCTCTAAGTGACCAAAATCTAACTTTCTTTCTTCGACACAAACTCAAAACTAATAACTCTCCATCTCTACTTCACACCCGAACCCAAAAAAACTTCCCCACTAACCAATTCTTGGATGCCTTATATGCATGCAATTGGACGCCCATTAACATTCTTCCACTAAACCAGACAGTTGAATACTTCAACTCCACATTTCTGAACATCATAAACCGCCTAGTCTCACTTCAAACAATTAGGATTTATAGTAAACCAGCCTCCTGGCTACAAAAATCCAAAATATCTCTACTAAAAGAAAGGGATACAGCCTAGAATCCCTGGCACCATCTCAAAACCCCCACAACTAGGCAAACCCTTGAACTTCACAACAAGACAAAAAAAAAATAGATATGACAAATAAAACCACTACCTTTCTCTACAAATGAAACACAGTTCTAACCCTCAAAAATTTTGGGCAGCTGTGAAAAATATCCTCCAACCTGGCAGAACTTCTACCCCCTACCCAATTTTGAAGGATGATATAGCTTCTAATTTCAACAACTATTTTACCTCCTCTATACTTAAACTTATTAACAGTAATAATCCCACTGACCTACCACAATCCCCTCAGGATCAAACAATAAATACCCCCTTCTCACTCAAACCAGTCCCAACATCAGCCATCCAGAAGCTCTTATCCAAACACAAACCCACCACCCTCGCTGCTGAAAATCTCTCAGCAGACTACTTTCAAATTGCATCTCAGACCATAGTGTATCACATTTCTTTATTGATAAATAGATCCATCACTGAACACACTATTCCATCTTTGTGGAAAATGTCCTACATCATTCTTCTACACAAAGGTGGCACCTCTACCGACCTCTCTAACTATTGACCTATTGCAATCCTGTCACCCCTATCAAAGATTCTTGAAAGATGTGTCCATTACCAACTCCTTACCCACCTTCTCACCAATAACCTATTATCCAAAACTCAGCATGGTTTTCGACCATCACACAGCACCACCACTGCCCTAATCAATTTCACCAACACCATAAATACATATAGAAATCAAGACAGACTAGTCTCTGCCATCTTCCTAGACCAATCCAAAGCATTCGATACAGTTTCCCACAATAAACTATTAACCCATCTCTCTGAACTTAACATGGACAGCCACACCCTGCCTTGGTTCAAAAGTTATCTAAATAACTACCTTCATTCAGATAAATGGCATGATTCTCTATCCCCACCTCTCACAGTATAACTAGGCATTCCCAGGGTTCCATTTTCAGCCCCTTTCTCTTCAATATTTTTACAAACCAACTTCACTTAGCTGCCACAAAAGCCAAAATAGTTCAGTACGTTGATGACACAACCCTAATCTTCTCTGCATTTTAGTTTTCTAATTTCCAGCATCTCCAACAAAAAGCCCAGAAATCCTTCACAGAGATAGAAAACTTGTTAAATAAATCACAACTGATAGAACCCAGGCAAAACCCAATTCATACTATTCCACCCAACAAAGACTATTGACCAATCTGCCTTTACGATTTCCTCAACAAACAGTACCTCCATCTCTCCAGTCCCAGAGACCAAATTACTAGGGACTATAATTGACCAACAACTAAAATTCAACAAATATATATCCTTAACTATCTCTAAAGTGCACAAAAGGCTAGGCTATACCGCTGCAAAAAGTACCTTATTTCCAAATCTAGAACTGCTATAGCCAGAACCCGTCTCTTAGCTACCTTACTTTATGCATGTCCAGTACTAACAAATCTAAATAAGACCGACCTCAACAAACTATCTACATGTTACCACAAAATCACCAGATTTGCAACCCATGCCAAATCTTGTTCTTACCACTGTTAATCCCTACTTACTTTACATTGGCTCGAGCTCCCCAACCTATTATGCTTCCACCAAATCAATCTAGCACACTAAATACTATACTATCCAGAAAAAACCCTGCCCTATCTGGACTAATAAATGTCTATACTTCAAACAGACATTTACACCCCCCCAGTAAACCCCTGATAGAAAAAAATCCCATGTAGAAATAGCTCTGGGAAATCCCTCTTCCCTAACAAAGTTGCTAACACCTGTAATAGTCTTCCTCCTGACATTAGATTACAAATTAAAACACCCACTTTCAAAAGACTACTGAAAATACACCTTCTCACCAACCAACTATGCAACTGCAAGAGCCCACCTTAAAACCATACTACACAGCAGCAGTACAGCTTCCTTATGCCTCCTATTCTTAGTGACATGCTCAACTTGCTCTGTCTCTCTAACTTCTTGTGAATGCAACTAAATGCTCATTTTAAATATATAATTATTATACTTATCTTCTATTGTTGCCTTACACTAACTTCAATGTAATCTACTTGTCATTTATCTCCTGAGTTCTAATATCTCCTTTCAAAATTGTTATACCTCTGTAGTATGACGTTAACTGATTCTACCTTCGTAATCTCTGTAACTTGTTACTATTATCTTTAAATGCTATAACTACTGTACTTATTGGAGCTTTTCTCCCTGAGCCTCAGCTGAAAATGGACACCAGCTATCCAGTCAAATACTCCCTGAAAACAAATGTCAAATAAATAATAAATAAATCTATATCTCACAGCTACAGTAGCTGCTATGTTAATTATGTTGGTCAAAATCTGAGCATGAGATTCGAACTGCAGTTAAACTCATTCTCCCCAAAAACAAACACCTGACACCAACATAAAACTACGGACACACTGACCCACTGAATGCGACAGTATTCCAATGCTGATCAAACTAAGCCTACCTGGACACTCCTCTGTATGGAAACTGTGGCACCCACATCCACGACATATGGTGTGATGGATGGCTGGGAGAGGTGGTGTGTTCCTTGGTTCACCAGGAATTCTGCAGTGGCTGACAGTGGTTGTTCCACTGCAAGCCCTCCACCAGTGACACCACAATCCCTGGCCACATCTGCTGCTCTTCTTTGTGCAGCATTTATTATTTCAGTCGCATGATGTCACACCTGCGCATTTGTCCTGCTCTGGTGACCAACAGCATTAACATCACAGACACAGACCAGGTCAGCCCACAATGCTGCCTGCTGTTCCCTGTTTTGCCTCCCCCTGGGCAGCAGGAGTTCATGGTGTTGATGCAGGCCTTTCAGGATGATATCATTATCAGCATCCATAAAAAGTACCCTGGCATCATGCATACATTTTTCCTGAAAGACGACAAAATGGGAACACATGTCAGGATCACATTCATGGGAGTACAGTGTGTAGAGATACAGCAATAAAAGAATGGCTGGCAGTATTCACTGTTTGATTACACATTTCATATTCTACAATGTGCAAATGTACTAAGGGTGATGATGCAACTAGGATACTAGCAATAGTCAGCTATTCCTGTTTGTGCCATGACAGATATGATGTATGATCACACACCCAACAAAGGAGTCCATTGTATTGTGGTCCTAGGAGTAACTCCCCTTATAATATGTCAAAACAACAGTACTAAACAAATAGCAGAGTATTACTACAACTGCTATAAAGGGACATTCCCAGGAGACCAGTGGGTCACATTAGCAAAAAA
Source organism: Protopterus annectens (assembly GCF_019279795.1). Taxonomy (NCBI): domain Eukaryota; kingdom Metazoa; phylum Chordata; order Ceratodontiformes; family Protopteridae; genus Protopterus; species Protopterus annectens. The sequence continues at coordinate 887,385,099 of NC_056729.1, forward strand.
CATTCCACCCTTGATGTACTGTATTTTCTCTGTAGGAATAACAAATCTGGAGATCAATGACATGTCAACATTACAGTTATAAGAAAGGTTTAATGCTGTAATCCCCATTCCCCCTAAATATATTCACACATATGTATCATCTTGTAAACAAAATGGTTATATACCTGATGGAGTACGATACTCTTCTGTTGATACGTACAGATATATAAAGTTTGTGGCAATGAGTTTACCCCATGAAGAAACTCTCATACACAATGGTTCCCCTAGTTAGCTGTTTGCCCTTTTAACATGGTTCTCATTACCAGTTGACTGGCTGTTAACTAATCTATGGTTCTGAAATGCTAACTGAATCCAACACAGCTGATTTGGAGTATAATCAGCCAATCACATGCAACCACTAAACAAGATATAAGGCCTCCATGTAGATTAGAACCCCTTTCTCATATGCTGTGCTGGAAATTACTGGGGTAAAGGTACTACGTCATCACAGAGAGGACATCTGTAGCAGCTACATTTTACATACAGATGTGTGTGCTACAGGCTGCAGCCAACATAACAGTTTGTTTAAAAGAATACATTAATATCAAACCATAATAATAAATAACAGTAATAAATTAATACATATCATAATAATATATTAGAGAAGACAAGGGGTGGGAAGAGATAGAAAGGCATACCATTAGTGACCTTCCAGTTGATATTACTACAGTGACAAATAATACATACTTCTACAAGTGTGCAGTGTCACTTGTGTGTACAGTGACTCCAATTGTTGTATAGATGATGTCACATGTACATAGCTCCCAACCTATCAGCATGGGACAGTATGGACCAAGCACTAACAAATGCAGGTACGCAATCCCAGGGAACTGTTTCACATAGTGTGCTCATACATTACTAACAGGGTGTTCTGTAAATGGATTTGCAAGTGAATTGCATTCCAAGTAATGTCATGTATCTGCTAATCAAGGATCAGACATATGCATATGGGGCACTAGTCATTACATTCTGACAAATCGTGATAGCTGAGAGGTATGTTCGTGTACACTAATTAGACTAGACAGCCAATCATTTCTAAGTTGGCTGCCATAGGATTAGAACCTACAAGCTGTGATTCCAGGAAACATGTGCACTAAATTTAACAGTTGACTGATGTCAGATTAGAAAAGACGTGATAGTGCATAAAGGAATACTTCACACTTATTGGAAAAGATTATTTATCAAGGCACAATCCTGCTTTACACTTTATTGATATTGCTCCTGAAAATCTGGCACTTATACCCATGAATATCTGCCCAGAACATGAGGTACCATACCAATATATCTTGTTTCTGGAGTGGGAGGAATATACAGCATTATTTGACTAGAAATGGGAATAATACGGGCTTGAACCTTACTGTGGGTATTCCACTACATTTATCAGACAATTTATTTCTGCAGTCTTTATTTATTTCCATTTTACAATTGACTATTGTCAGATTAGGACACACATGCAGTGAATACAGCCATACTGCACAGTTATTTGAACAGATTACTTCTCAATGCACAATCCTGCTTTAAACTTTTATTGATAATGTACCTTAAAATCTGGCATTTATACACACGCATATCTAGCCATAACATCAGCTGCCTTACCCATATACCTTGTTCTTCGAGTGGGTGGAATATATAACATTATATGACACAAACTGCCCAGAACACAGGCTTGACACTTACTGTGTGTATTGTACTACATTTATCAGACACTTTTTTCAGCAGTCTTTATTCATTTCCTTTGACAGTTGACTATCAATAAATTAGAACACACATGCAGTGACTACAAAACTAGTGAGCATGTCTTTGTTTGAAAAAACATATCACAGCACCATCACCCTTTAAAATCTATTTATTACTGTCGCTTCAAGTCTGGCTTGCACAGCATGGATAGCTGTGTCAGACTTCTAAGTAATAACCCATTTACCTTCATTATTACCTGAGTGCAATCTACGGTATATTTCACACAATGAGCACAGCAGAACGGTGACTGTTAATCTGGGTAGACTACAACCTCAACTGATGTTTGTAAGCTATACTACACAACAATGCATGGTTAGTTGACCTAATTTGGTTCACCATTTCAGGTAGGCACTGACACATTACTAAACATACTACATTGTCCAAGTATGTTATACCTGACTGTTAGGACCGCAAACTCTGTAAATACGTTTTTATCTTGACAGTACATTATGTATTAATTTATTGCTTTGATTTTTCCCTACTCACCACACTCAAGCCACATCCTGGCCAGATGCCCTGCATGGGACTGGACATTGTGAGTCCTCTCTTCTGCAGCTGTTGTAAGACAAACAAAGCCTTATAAATACCAGTTTTGCAGATATTCAGTTTGTATACTTATAAATAACTATTTTTAGACATATAACAGATATCAGGTGGATATGTATAAGAACAGCTCAGCATCATTAAACAGCATGCTGCTCCATGCAAACAGGGGGAAACAAAAATAAAAAAAATAAAAAAAATTAAATTAATTACATCCAGTTTCTGGTTTTAAATGTATACCGGATGTCAGGTGCATATGTATAAGTGCAGGTCACCATTGCTAAACACCATGCCGCACCATGCAAACATATATAACATTTTTTTTAAAAATGTAAATAAAAAAATTGCTATCCTGTGCTTACTACCTGCACAGAACATTTTCTGGACAGTCCATAAGTCTGTGACAACCTCTACCCTACTACTTACACAGATTCAATATCATTGAACCTCTGATCTTCTTCAGCAGCACACCTTAATTTATATGTATGGTGCGCTGCCGTGGAGGAACTGTGGCCATATACACAGATAAAGTCCATGTAGGCTCTATATGGATTTTATTGAATCCTGGGGAATGTGTGTGTGTGTGTGTGTGTGTGTGTGTGTGTGTGTGTGTGTGTGTGTGTGTGTGTTAAATGAGCAAAGTGCAGGGAACTGAGGTCAGTCTCACAATCTGTTTTGAGCATGTACCAGTAGTAGGCATGTTTCAGGTAGAGAAAATGTAGAGTTTACCTAGAAATTGTAAATTTCATGTAGGGTACTTAAATGACAAGTTTCAGAAATGGTTACAGGAAGGCTTGTATAATGAAGTTAAGGATACGAGTGAGATTAATGAGTATGCATGAGAAAATATGAAAAAGAAATTGCAACAGGAAATTAGATAAATACATTTAGCCATCTGAAGCAAGAAATCAGAATGAAAAGGAAGGAGATGGGCAGAAGGGTAAAATATTGCAATTAAGAAAGACAATAATTACAAATGTGGAGAGGGAGAAGCTAGCAGAACTGAAATGATGTATCCAGAGAACAGAAGGTAAGAGAATATGGCTGCAAAGGAAAATATTTATAAAGCTGTAGCAAACACATTCTCTCAGAGCAATAAGGTTGTTGATTGCAAAGATAAGACAACAGACAGTGATATGGCGATATTTCAGATAATGAAGAATCATGGAATATGATAAAGGAGTAGTGGGAGATATCCTGCAAGTTTTAAGGGACTATTGTGTGAATTTATACAACAAACGTCTAGAAAAATGTGTAAGACGAACGCCCAAATAATAGAAATTTTTTATGGGAGGGTTTAATTTGCAAAGGTTAGATAGGGAAGATCAAGAAGAATTGATTAAAGAATTTACAGAAGAGGAAATAATTAATAAAGGGACAAAAAAAGAAATACACTAGGAAGTGGTGGCTCACCTATAGAGACACAGGCACTACCCCTGCAGGATATATCTAAGTTTTGAAAAAAAAAAAGTTAAATAATGTATGAAAAGGAGGCACCTGACCAGATTCATGAAAAAGGGCATTAACTGAAGTAATAATAAAAGAAGGGAAGTATCCAGCATTATGAAAAACATATAGACCCATTGTTAGTCTGTACCATGCTTATAAATTGTTTATGGCTATAATAGTTAAAAGATTTGTGAAGCTGGTAAAAAATAATTGAAGGGGACAAATCTGCCGTTTTATTCTGTAGGAGTACCCACAATAATATCAGAAGAGCTATAATGTTAATTAAGGACATGCACAAATATATGAAGGTGTTGGTGTTGCATTCTATCAGTGCAGAGAAAGCATTTGATAGAGGAGATTAGAATTATCTGGAAATGGTACTAGAAATAATATAACTTGAAAAAAGTTACAGCTCATGGAAGATACCTATACTGACTCAGCAGCATGAGAAAAAATAAAAAAAAAAATAGAAAAATAACACAGACACCTCATAAAAGATGCCAGTAGACATACCTCATTATCTGAAAAAAGAAATGTCAGAAACTGCAATGTACTGTGCAGGACATGCACAGTACACAGCCCACATGCCCCAGATTACCAGGAGCAGAAGAACACCAAAGTCCATTTATACAATGACGTTATTTAGAAAAAGTAATTTTTTTCTCCTTAAGTAACATTGTATAACAGCAATAACTTTTTCTGGGTTTCCCCCACCACATGAAAAATCCCTCACCAAATGTTTTAGCAATACGCAACTCTTGAGTGTGAGTAATGTAGGATTTACTCACAGCCAGCTTTGCTTAATCACTTGGGCTTTTCTGTCATGATCAAACTATGCCAACCATGCATGAATCCTACATTACTCACACACATTTTATGGATTACTGTTAAAAATATGATGAGGTATTTTCATGGGTTAGGGAACCCATATATTAGGTTGGAAGAAGATGATATTAGCAAGAGAACATGGTTGGTTAGGAGTGCCAGCCAAATTAAATTACATGCAAGCAGTGCAGTATACACTATTAAACAAAGCACTAGAAATCAGGTATTGAAGTAAGTGGGCTAATATTTTGCAAGCAAAGTTAAATGGAGGCCACAATCAGACATTCTAGAAGAACTGTGAGAGGCTTGTTGGTTTAACATTCAAGTACTGGATCTTACGGCTAGAAGAGTGAATGCAACCTTTAATAAGGATAGTCTGTGGGACTGGAGGCAAGATATCTTACTCACAGGAATGGAACTGGGTTGTGGGGAAAGAAAACTGATAGCATGGGCAGGGAGAGTTAAGAGAACCCAGATAAAGTACTGACATGATCTGTTTATGGGGGGACAGGTGACATCTTAGGATGAGGCCAGGCATAAATTTAACTTGACAGATGGAATATTTGAATAGAGCACTGATCCAAGAAATGCAGCTAACATACTGGGCTAAAGTGAAGGAGGATTATATGGTTCAAGGTGATACACATAATAGTGTATTGGAAGCAGAATAGGCTAAAGTACAGTGGTGTAATTTGCCATTTGCATGAGGCAGCCAGAGGCCTAAAAAGACACAGAATGAAAGAGATGGCAGATACCTGGGCACAAATGTTAAACATGACAATAGATTTAAAGTAGCAAGTATACGATAGGCAGAATATTCCTTGAATCATTTACACAGTGTTGGTTTGTAGGTTCAATAGTTCATATGTATATATTAGGCTAATGACCACCAGGGACTTTATAAGCCTAGCCATGCAATCCAAACCTAATTGTGTCCCTAGGTATCATGAGTGTTTATTAGAAGGTGTTCTGTTAGTTAGAAAGTTTCTAGAAGTTATGTCAGGGATATGTTAGTTCGGGCATTACTGTCTGCTTCTGAATATCAGAGACATGGAGACCAGAGTCGAGGTGAATTTGCAATTTCCCATCCATTGGTCAAGCTTATGCTTAAATAGCATTTGTGGATGGACTCTGCTCCAGAACATGGGGATCTTCTCAGACACATATCTCTCTCATCAACATGTCTTATTTATTTTCCAAGCAAATTTTAAATCCATGGACCTATTGCTTCTGATGCTGTTCACTTTCCAAATGTGCAAAAGGTCCACCAGAGCTGGATCAGAGGATGTCTTGTATGCCAGCCATAGATCACCTGTCAGTAACCTGTAGGATACTCAGTATATGGATAAGGCTTTAAGATGATCCCTATTTGACAATATGTTTATACCCTGGATTCTCTTGGCATGGAAACTTTTGGGCATTCCAACTGTTGCATATGTCTGGTCAGATAAATTCTGAAGGGGGCAGTAAACTCAGTGATGGGTCTAATAAGTACCAAATAAAATGTCACTATGACATTCTTGGGCCCAGCTGCCATGCCTTTACTTATAAGTTTGGCAACATAGAATGATTGTCTTACTACTTTGGCCACATGCTGGTCAAAGGCCAGATTACTGTCTACATATGTTCCCAGATTCCTGACTACAGGGCCACCTCTTAGGGGGTCTTATCAATAGAGTAAATAGACTGGGTGGCAGTTTTCCCAAAAGGCATTATAATGCATTTCTGACTTTGGAACGAGTCACCTGTCTGTGTTAGACCCTCTTGTCAGATGTTTGTGTCATGGAGATAGTCTGTGATATCTGCCAATTTGCACTCATCTATTAGCTTGGTCAGTCAAACATTCCTGACATTAGCCTTCAACTCCAAGAAGTAGATGCCAAACAGGAGTGGCTGCAGCACGGAGCCCTAAGGTACACCGTTGGTGACTGGTCTCTTAGTAGAGGTGATCTCACAAATCCTGACTTCCTGAGTCCAGTCTGTGAGCCTGCTGGCAGTCCAGTGAGATATGTAGGAATTTATACCTATTTCAGCAAGTTTCTCAACTCTACCTGAGTCGGGTATTGCATTATATTGAATTCCTTAGCCAGGTCCAGATAGGCTGTGTGCACTCTTTTCTCCCCATCCATTGCCTGGATGACCATCTCAAAGAAGTATACCAAGTTTAGTATGCGTGACCTTTCCTTGACAAAGCCATACTAGGTTGGGTCCAGTGTCTGAAGGTTGCTTATGTGTTTGTAGACTATTTCCATGACAATTAGTTCCACGGCTTTGCATATTAGACTAATATGTCAGTGAAATAGAGCCACACTTGATGGTCCACCCTTGTGAAGTGAGATAAGCATTGAAGTCCTCCATTCTCATTGTACAAGGCCTGTTTTAAGGCTATAGTTTAAAAAATGACTCAAGTGGTCCTGATAGGTCATGTTTCAAACTATATAAAATGGATGACGGCATACTGCTAGGACCCCTTGAGTCTGTGTTTATTGACTTAGCCAAAATGTAAGGAATAGGTTGCAGGAGAATGAGTGCATATATTTTGGGACTATTTGACTCTCATACAATATAAGCTGGAGGTAGGTCAACTGATTAAGAGCATAGATAAAGAAGCAAAGAGGTTAAGTAAAGATCCAGAAGCAAAGAGATTAAAGAAAGACCATGGTTAAAAGGCACAGATTAATTCTGCGATAAGTACAAAAAAGGAACACTGTACCGATGACAATCAAAAGATAGATCCCAGGATTCAATAAACTCTGTGCAGGAATAGTCCAATTCCTGCATGGAGTGGTTCGTATCCATGTAGCCCTAGCTTTAACAGCAGAGCTCCTTGCATATTCATGAAGGCATGCTGCTGTTAAGGCTAAATGGACATGAATAGTGAACGAGTGCAGGGGGCATGTTTAAGTAGTGCACAGACATCAAACATGCCCCCTGCACTCAGATAGTACCATACAGCACTTTCAAACAGTATTTCACTGACTGTGGACACTGAAATGAAATGAAAATGAGCATTTTAGTGTCCACGGACATTAAAATAGCTAGGGGAGCAAGAAACAATGCAGGGCATGTGTGACAGGTTCTGTCACATACCCCCTGCATTGTAAAAGTGCTGTATGGCACGTTGCAAGTGCTGTTAGTGTCTGAGGACACTGACAGCAAAACAAAATAGCTATGTCAGTGTCTGCAGACACTGAAATAGCTAGTAGATCAGTAAGGAAATGCAGGGGGTGTGTGACAGGTTTTGTCACACACATGCTGCATTGTTAAAGTGCCGTACAGCACTTTGCAAGTGCTGTCAGTTTCTACAGACACCGACAACTAATAAAATAGCTATGTCAGTGTCCACGGACACTGAAATAGCTAGTATATCAGTAAGTAAATGCAGGGGGTGTGTGTGACAGGTTCTGTCACATATCCCCTGCATTGTAAAAGTGCCATGCGGCCACAGCCATCAACTGTACAGGTTTCTGTAGAATGCCCTGATGCCTGCCTCACATACCTGTCAACCTCCTACAGCAAGAAAGCTGCACAAGTCCAGAAATAATATATCTTTTCCTATAATAAGGCATGTTTAAACATAGCTGAGTGCATTTGCACATTAGGGCCCTCTGATCAGCATTGCTTAAACATCCCATTGGAGATAAATAAAAATGTACAGCTAAAATCCCCAAACCAAGATAGTGCAGTGGTTAGAGTCCCGGCTTAGCATGCAGATCTTCATGGTTTTAGTACCAAGACAGGTAATTGATTTAAAGATGGAAAAGCAGTGTTAAAATTATTAATTTCATCTGAAATTATGTAGTAATTGATTTTTGTCAACCAGGGTGGTGTAGCTGGTATAAAATGGAAGTGTGCATGCATGCATACATCATGTGAAACCACCCATGTATACACAAGTGTCCCATACAGTATATTCACACCCCTTGCTAATGTAATGAAAGCATGTAGAGGCATGTCATGTAAAGTAAATCATATATACTTACTAAATGAAGTCATTATTCTGATTTTTTTAAAAATGAAAAGTGAGCAATAGTTAGCAAGCAGGTTTAAGCATTGCTTAGATGTGAATGTTAAGCAGCAGATAGCTCAGGATTTGTGCACTGTTAACCAGTGCTCAGCAGACACCATTTTAAACACTGTTCCACTCAGCTTATTTGATTTGCACACTGCTTAGCGGAGCTTAACATTTTCAAAATGGTCTAATGACAGCATAGGGTGGGAATATCACCTTATTTAAATGGCGCAGGCGGAAATACAGCCAGAATCTATTATATTCCATCTGTGCAGGTACTATGGCAGGCATAGTGAAGGAGCATGATTTCGGGTGCAGTGCTGGGGCATTCAGGAGTCCAGGGTAATGGCTGGACTCCTTTGAGAAAACCATGATGACAGACTGCTGCAGGGCCAGTACCAGGGCTCGCAATACAAAGTGGAGACCATGGAATGCCTCGCACATGATCTCACCAGTGCTACTGTCATTCCCCAGACTGGTGAGCAGGTACAGCACCACTATGTCAATCTAAAGCGGAGGGCTCTTGGCCCAGCAGATCCAAGATGGATGAGCATAGAATGCTCCAGTAGTGAGTAAGTATCACTATCAAGTAGTTTGTAGCAAATACTAGCCTGAGAATGTGATAGACAGGTATGCATAATGTTTGTTTTTCTCTCCTACAGCTGCAGCAGAGATTGCTAGTAATGTCGAAGCCCATTTCAACAGACTGCTGAGGCTGTGCCAACAGGCTGGTGAGTGCAAATCTCTTTCCAGTATATTGTGCAAATAGCTAAGAAGGAGTACATTGTTTACTGCTAGTAGGCATACTGTTACTGTGTTAACTGAATAAATAAAAAAGTTTGTTCTACTAATATTGATTTGTAATAAAGATTTCTACCAAAGACTGTTGTGTTTACTCTGGTATGTTGTTATAGATATATATAATGTATACAGGTTCTTCACAGCAAATATGGATATGACAGCATTCATTAACAGAGGTTGTTCTGTGAACCAGCTGTTAAGAAAACCTGTAGATGGTGGAGCTGTAAAATAAGATATAAATGAAATGTGAACTATATACTGCACTAAGCTCTAAACCCTGAATAGTAATGTGTGATGTATCAAAGTGTGCTCCATGCAGCATTGCCTTGTGTTAACCTTTGCTTTCCAGAGTGTAGTAATCTAAAGGATTAATGCACAGTACATTAACTATCTGTCATGCATGCATCACAGGATTACAAGTTCAGACTGTCTAACCAAGAGACTATAAGGCAGAAACCAGTAAAACAAGAAGCAGCAGTTCCCCAGTATCTCAGTGTGATGAGAAATAGCTTAGTTGTTAATTTTGCACACCCACGCACAGTAAAAACAGTCAGGTAGTGTTAACAGATATTTTCTCCACAGGTTTTACAGGTAAGGAAATGTTGGTAGTAGCTGTATGAAGGGTATAATAATAAACTGTGTACAACTGTTCAACGGTCCCATCAAATGCCTGCAAATGACAGCAGGATAGGTACATACAACATGCAAACTTCCTGATACATGTCTCTCAAGTGTCATGCTGTCACAACTAGTGGTCGCTGCTGCCAATAAGACTGGACACAGACAGTAAACCATTTGAAGTATGCCAGTAGCACACTTACATAACAAAAGTTCAGGGTACCTCTTCTGTGCCACATATGTAACCCTGACATGTACAAGTCTCCCCTAGTCATGTACCCAGAGTTGTCACAGTTTGCTCATACCATTCCAGGCTGACAGTTTAATAGGTATGTTTGTGCTACAGAAGCTATGGGCCATAGGTAGATGTAAAGTGAGGGCAGACCTATAGAGCACTGAACAGTACTATTGTGGAAAATAGAAACATAAACAGTTGTTAATGGACTTTTTGTCTCTCTCCCCACCTCCTCATCTGCATAAATAATTATTATTCATATACTACAGGAATGTTCTCCAAAGCTAATGTTGGGACTTGTTTTCTATTATTGTTCATATATTTGATTGGTTTCATGTTAACATGCCTTGTTCAAATACCATTGTTGGTGGCCTGTTGCTGTCAATGTTACTGGCATGCTGTTACGATGCATACTGTTGTTCCATTTATGTATGTGTTCTGTTTCTGTTTGCTATGTAACTGTTTCAAATCTGTTTTATGGAGTTAATTGGAATACTCATGCATGCTGTTATAACTAATCTTGAAATGTGTTGTGCATGACTAACCAACATATTTTGTAAAACCTCAACAACAAAGCATGTTTGGGAAGGGAGATCCTGGTGGATCCGCTTGTCCAGTCTCATCTGGCCATGGCACCAGGCTCTAGCATGTCTGGACCCAAACCAGGACTTCCTCATCTGTTGGTCCTGCACCACCTTTGGGTGGAACTGCCTCGGGGGATGGGACACGTCCCCCACCCTGGGAGTGGCACAGATATGAGCCTGTCACCCATAGTTAGTTCCAGGGTTTGATACACAGCACTGTCCAAGCTGCATTGGGTGGGCAGCTGTGTCAGATTGAGGGCTGCCAGGTGCACCTCGAGGGACAGGCTGCCCCTCATGTCCAGCCCCCAGCACAGCCACCTTCGGGGACGTGAAGATGCAGTGGTGACTGCCCATGGGTGGGGACCTCAGTCCCACTGTATTCATTTGGGGGCTCATGGGCTTCGGATTCAAAACCACACTCCCCCTCATGTGTTATTTATTGCCCCTGTCTGCTGTACTGACTGTCTTGTCTGCCTGCCAATGCAACATATGCTACCCAATGTACCTCCCCAAACATACCTACAGCCCTTCCCCCAACATCCCACTCTCATCTTAAAACAAAAAGCATAAAAGCAAAACCAAAGCAGAAAAGCACACCAACGGAGACGGGGATCAGCGTATAAATAAAAAAGTAAAAATGCAAGTCAAATATCATATACGCTTTCCCCAATGGCAATAAAATGCTTTACAGCCTCCACGAACCAGAAATCCAATATAAAACGTAACAGGCAGTTCTTAAACTTCAATAGCTCTTTTATTGAGAACAAAAAACACAGTGAGCGCTTTCGCCGATAGGCTTCATCAGACTATATTAATCAACAGCCTTAAAAACATTTAAAAAGCCCTCCATTGGACATGATTGGTCATTCATAAAAGCAACTCAATGTCATCTTAAAGTGCTAGGTGCCTAATAATACAATACCTGTTTGTTAAAAACAGCTATAATGTAACATAAAAAACAACAAAAAAAAAACAAAATATGCCTAACTATCATGCTCCAGATATTGTCATGGACAGTAAGATACAGATAAGATAAGTTAGAAATATTAATTTATACATAACTAAATAATTATCTGCATGACTTCTCAAAATTGATTTATAACAGCATCAAAACGTGTCCATTTCTGAATAATGAATAAAGCTATCATAACTTTGTCATATTAATATACAATCAGATTACATAAATTTAATGTTGATGCTAATAATTAATAGCTGTTTTTTAAAAGTCAAGTCAAATATAGTCAAAAGACTTCTTATGCACATATATATTTGAGTGTCCTAGTCTTAAAAACTAAAAATTAATCATGATGCCGAGTTTTATATTGATAGTTAGGCATATTTAGTTTTTTATGTTACATTATAGCTGTTTTTAACAAACAGGTATTGTATTATTAGGCACCTAGCACTTTAAGATGACATTGAGTTGCTTTTATGAATGACCAATCATGTCCAATGGAGGGCTTTTTAAATGTTTTTAAGGCTGTTGATTAATATAGTCTGATGAAGCCTATTGGCAAAAGCGCTCACTGTGTTTTTTGTTCTCAATAAAAGAGCTATTGAAGTTTAAGAACTGCCTGTTACGTTTTATATTGGATTTCTGGTTCGTGGGGCTGTAAAGCGTTTTATTGCCATTGGGGAAAGCGTATATGATATTTGACTTGCATTAAAACAAAAAGCATCTGTCTTGCAAAAACAAACATTGCCCCATACATAGCTTTACATTTTGCCCCATGTACAGTGAAACTAATCAATCAACCCACCAATAATAGTGCAAATGTCTGTCACCAACACTCCTCCCTGTGGGGTGTGAGGCTGTAAATTCCAAATTCTAAACATTATTCACAGCTGTTGCTGCAGAAGAACTGTAGAGCTATGGTCCTTTTCGACACTCATCCTGCACATCCCTAGCTGGTTTTCATAATGTTTTAACCTCTGCTTGCCCCCATTTCACCACTTTCCTACCACTTTTTTTTTTTTTAATGAAAATTAGCACAGGTGTAAGTGGGAGTAAGCGGTGCTAAGCAAAGTTAAAAGGGTTTAACCATCACTTAGCATCGCTTAGCTCTGCGCAAAACTGCACAAAACTACTTACAACTGCTTAAAAGTCCAGTAATCACTCTGTCTCCATCAGCCCTTGTTCTGCTCGGCAACAAAATAATCAGTCCAGCTAATTCTCGAACACGGGATGCTGTGCACTACAATCACAGTAACATACCACTACACCATCTGAGCTGGGGGAATTTGCAATGCTTTTACAAACATATGCATTCTGGTGTAATGAGAAAAGTCACCACTTCTAAGTCAGAAGCCCAGGACCTTGTTCACTACAATCACAGCAACATATCTCTACACCATCTGAGCTGTAGGAATTTGTAATGTTTTACAAACATATCATGCACAACACTCATTTAACATAAGGGGAAATTATATATACATAGTACTGTTACATACATATATATGTATATATAGATACCAATACATATATACATCTCTCTCTCTCTCTCTCTCTATATATATATATATATATATATATATATATATATATATATATATACACACACACACACATATATATGTAGATATATATATATATATATATATATATATATATATATATATATATATATATAAACAAACATAGTACTGCAAGGCTTCTGCAAAAAGCCCAACAAAGTGGGGGGATAAAGGGCAAACAATAGTGACATATTTGAAATATGGCTGTCATATACGTAGAAGTCTGATAGACTGGCATGGTTTGCTTTAACATGCAATTTGAGATAGATTCCAGGTCTGAAACACAAATGAATGTCATTAATTACTAATGTCAATGCTCACATCATCCCAGTGATTTTTCAGAAACCCACAACTGTTATGGGTAACAGACTGAACATATGAACCACACATCTGGACAGTGTCTAGACATCTGGACAGTGGAGAGGTATGACTTCAGTTGTGTAGCAGAATGGAAAAACCCATGACAGCTGCCAATGATGTCTCCCAGCACCTTCTGTACCACAATAAGATCAACACAACACTACCCCAAATCAGCTCTGGGCAATTACCCATGTATATCCAAATATCTCATGTACTACAGGGATGGAACTGTAGGGAAAAGCAGATAGTGATGCGAAAATGTCCACCCACAACCATTTGCACCACAGTCACAGCAAGATACCAGTACCACAAATGAATTCTAGAGTAGAACGACTGTTTGAACAAACATATCCTGATTGCCAGTCACACACTACACTGACATATATTGGCCCAATTCACATTGTACTGGGAATTCTGAGGTGTTACATGACATTTCTCAGGCTACCCCTACAAACATACACACCTGATAGACCACCAGCAGCCATAGCGCAGCATGCACAGTCAGATAGAAAAAGGCTTTATGACACTATCTGCTACTCTCCCTACTCAGCCCGGCAAACATCTACACACAACCCTGCTATGCAATCTTTGCAGTCTGTTTACACTGGCCAGACATACATAACTTTCATATGTACAGATTTCCGCAGAATGTCCAGGGTGTGAGACCATATTCATGGCTACTGCAGCATACCACTTTCAGGAGTCTGCTTAGTCAATGGGATGATACCTGGAGTGCAGTCACTAAATAATGATATACCATACATCTGAACCCCTTAGTGCAAGACATCTGGACAAAGCATGACATACTTGGGTGACAGGGGGCCAGAAAGAGGGACATATCTCACATAATAATGTTACAAACTGAAACAGTTGCTGGTGTCACTGGCTTTGTTGTGACATAACATCCTTGAAGGATACGATGTCTGAAACACAAATGGATGTCAACAGTTACTGACTATAATCCTCACATTATCCTACTGATTCCACAAAAACAGTCATTGTCTGAGGAACAGAACAAACATAACAGGCAAACCTCTGGGAAGTCTGTGGACATTAGGACAGTTGAGAGGTATGTCAGAGACATATCACTGTCAGACCTCAAGTCACACAGAACATGCATGTCCAGATAAACCCTGTTAACTCATTCACTCCAGAGCAGCTCAAAAAATGTTACCTGCTTACTTCCATCATAGAAACAACAGTGCAGCCTGAGCTCATTTTCAGACAATCCATTTGTAATACCATACAGAAAACAAATGTTCATAACTCTTTAACTATTAGAGCTAGACTGAAAATGTAAATGCAAAAGTTGTTCAGCAGACACTGACATTTCCAACATTGTAAATGTTGATAGTGTGTATCAAAGTCACTATTAAATATTTGTCAAGGAATGCTGATATTGTGCATATTTTTTACATTTTTGGAAAAACAAAGCAATATATCTTGGTCAATGTACCATATAGACCCATACAATTTGTATTTTATTTGTACGAATACCAGCTTTAAAATGATATCTTAGCCATTACTGTGTGATGCTTCTTTACGGAGATATTCACAGAAATATTATTAATATATTTCTCATAATTGATAAATAAACAAAGCATAATATCTTATCACCTGCAAAAGACAGAGGCTACATATCAGTGTACAAGTTGTGTTGCTCAATATCAACTTCAAAATGATGCAGCATTTGTGTCATCACCTTGCTCCCTTGCAAAGATAAGGGCATAATAATGAGAAGTATTGGAAATGTATAATTTTCATAATCCTACAAGACTAAAAAACTGTGATATCTGTACATGTATACAGTGTACAGACACAGTTCATTTACCTTGTTGAAAGGAGTAACACTGTCTTCAAAATGAGGTATTACTTGGCACACTGCCATGTTCCCTTGCAAAGTTATTTACTAAAATATGAAAAAAAAATAATAATGTCCATAACCTAATTCCTAAACAAACTTTGATATCTCTACATGTGCACAACATACATACAAAGTTATTTTACCATGTTGGAACTATTAATACTGTCCTCAAAATGAGGTATTACTTAACACATTGACATGCTCCCTTGCAAAGTTATTTAGCAAAATATGAAAACAAATCATACTTTCTATAATGTAAGCCCTAAACAAACTGTGATATATGTACATATGTACAACACACATATACACTTCTTTTACCATTTTCCAAGTACTGACACTGTCTTCAAAAAGTGGGTCTTATACAGCATGCTAACATGTTCCTTACCCTAGTTATTAGCTAAAATATGAAAAAATATAATAATTTTCATAACCTGAGCTATAAACAAACTGTGATATCTATACATATGTACAGCATACAGACAAAGTTATTTTACCATCTTGCAAGTATTACTGCTGTCTTTAAAATGCAGTCATAGTCAACATGTTGAAATGATTCCTACCACAGCTATTTACCAAATTATGAAAAAATATAATACATTTCATGACCTGAGTCATAAACAAACTGTGATAGCTGATGACGTCTTTCCCTACCATACCTACCAACCAGAAACCCCCCCCAACTGACTATTACAATGGCTGTGGGTACAAATCATGGTAAACAAAAATATTCTTGCTCTAGCCAAAATACTGCATGAATGGATGCTTCAAGGAGATACTGAAAGGACACATGTAAAGAAAAAATGTTAGGCTCAGTACTGCTACTCTACTAATGAAACCTGGACAGGTATGGGATTGAATGGCACTCAAGGGCACCTGAAGTGTCCCATACCAGTGCTGACTACCCACTCAGACTGCTGATACCACCACTGTTTCATGATTTACTTCAGTGTGAGTAGTCTTCCTTACCTCTGTGTTTTCCATTTCCATGTGTCCTTTCAGCAATGGACATAAATCAAAGGGGGGAACTAACCTAATGACTCTTGCCCTGACCTAAATACATTTACTTTATCTGAAGGGAGGGAGAGTGACAGGAGAGTCATTCACAAAAAATATGAAACATATAACCACAATGGATACCTTTATCTGTATCGTAAAATAAAAATAATGGGAAAAAAGAAAAGAAAGAAATTGGGGGAGACTTCTGCATGACTCCTCAATGACAGAAACTAAAATCTTGCATGTGCATTCAACAATGTGATAATGACAGCTAGTAATGTGAATAGCAGTGGCAGCTGCTGAGGGTTTTACCTGACAAGTGATAATGACTCTGTTATATTGTAACTGCACACATTGTCAATTAATAAAGGGATAATGGCTTGCATTTCATTACTGAAAGGTTCATCGTGCTCAGACTAAGGTGACAATTACTGCACATAACCTGTTGAGCAGAAACATTCATTACATTCCTGGTGCAGGTGTAATGTAAGACTGAGTCATTGCCATCTGTTAGAAAAAGCCCAGAGTAAAGCAATAAAAGTAGTATGACACTTGTATATTATTGAGCCCTTCCTCTTACCTAAATTCTATACATGACAGACAAAGCCATAGATATTGTCCAAATATATAGTTGCTCCATGCCAGAGGGAATTGTTACAAGTAAATAATATAAGTAGAATTTAACTATATACCCACTGGTGTCCAGGAATTTTCATGGGGTATTATTGTAAAAAAACAGGGGTTTAGCCAGACAATATAATTTACACTTATTCTAGTACTAATATACGAACCTACACTCAGCAGTAAATTATCTACAGGAATAAAAAATCAGGGTGTTCAGAGGGTAGGCAGCTGATGAAGAATGAAAAAAATGGGCAACACAGATGGGACATTATAGTGAGTTCATAACTTCTTTATCTGATGTTGTCTGAGTATGCACAAGCACAAAATGAAACATCTCCCCAGTGACCCCTTCTGCAGTTTGTCCTACTATGCACAAGCATGAGAATGCAACATTCCCATCAATAACCCCTTTAGCAGCCCTTCCAAATATGCACAAGAACCAAAAAGAAACAATCCCCCCAGTGACTCCTTCATTAGTATATCCAAGCTGCTATTTGCCATAAATAAACCACATTTTCCTTAATTATCTCTTTAAAATACTTCCTGCTTTCACAACTAAATAAAATGAGTGAAATTTACAAAACTATTCTTGTCAAGTACACACAAGCACCAAAATGAAACATTTGCCACATGACCCCTTGAGTACTATGTCCAAGTATGCACAAGAACCAAAAGACCCCCAGTAGAAAATGCAGATTACATGAAGGTGCTGTATACAAGGGGAGCAGAGCCTTTTGGTAACAACAAGTGGAGGTGAGTATGCTCATTATGACAACCCAGTACAAGTATATGCAGGTGATCCTAGGGGTTAAAACAAAAATCCCAATCCATATTGCAAAGATGATGGCTCTTAGTCCAGATGGACAATAGGGCTGTTGCCTGGGAATGAGTGAGTTGACAGAGCAGGGGGTAAGGCTGGATGGTCAGTGAGGAATTAAAAAATAAATAACATTGTTCTTGGGGCTATGCAGTTCTATATTTCTCAACTAAATGCCAATGGCATTGGCAGCAAATCTGAGATGCCATGGTTCCATTGCACTCTTTGACGATCAGACTCCAGCACAACCTTTGAATTAAGAAGGCAAAGATGAAATTCACTGGTCACGATCAATAATTTAAAGCTAGTTACTTCCATCATAACATACCCAACACTTTTCTATAAACATTGCAAAATCAACATAAATGGGAACTGCAAATCCCCAATCAAGCGGATCATTGCCCCAATGCAATCTCTCTTGCCCCTTATAGTAGCACTTTCATCACACAAACATCTATCTGGGAAACTGATGAATACAAGGGAGGGACACATTGAGACAAACATCAAGAGCTTTGTGAAATACCTGTTTTCCTCAGAACACGCCCCATACTCACTGAGCAGAGCCTGTGCCAACTGGTCCCCCCACCTCCCATCTTCATCATCTCCATGGAATGTGAAAAGGACTTAAATTTTCCCTTCACTTTCCAGGGAAAACTGGAAGCTGTAAAAGGGCTGACTGATGGGAAAGTGATGAGACCGAGTGAACGAACCAGCAAGCAATGGTCCAAGGAAACTACTAAATGCAGTAATGGATGCTTCTGTCTGTAAGGGGCAACAGACCACCCTTTGAGTTTTGAGCAATGCATTCCAGATACTTGGATGCATTTTTCTACCATTCAAATACAGTCTCTCAGAAACCAAACATATAAAAATGTAGTATGCATAATACATCCAAAAGATATTAATTTCATAATTTAAGCTTTACACATTCACTTAGAGGAAATGTAATAGATTGAAGGACTACACCAGCCGGTGTCTGAAAGATTATTACTCTAGAACACCTGGGCTTTGTCCATGTCAACCACTTTAATCCAAATTTCTTGAGGCACTTTCTGCCGATAACTCTAACTCCCCAACAACAGTCACAAAAAGTCAAAACAATTTAACACAAGCAAAAACTTGATACTTACTGTGTTACAAAACACAAAGAAAAACTGGTCTGCACAGAAGATATATGAAATAAAAGATAGGCCATACAAGGTAAAAGGACCGTAGGCATTTAAAACACTATGTTATTACCTAGTAAGCAACATAGATTTTTGTTGTTCACTAATTGCCATGACCCTTACCCCAAACCACAGCTGTCTGATGCTTCAGACCAATCCTCCCACTCTGACCCTTTTATCAATCCAGGGTTTCTTGTCTTACCTAATTTTTGACCTCAGCAGACAAACCATAAGCTAGGCCTTTGTTGAAGTGGGTCATGGTATTTTAATGGGTCTGAGAACAAGAGTTCAATTATAAGTGTAGCAGATCCAAATCGACCCTATTTTCCTTATCCTTCATTTTTAGTATATAAACAGTAGGAGTGTCCAAAAGCCAGTCCAACTTCCTCACTACTGTAATCCAACTAAACCATAAACCTTGCTTCCTTACATGCTACCAAAGAAAGTTCTCCTGAACAGAAAGTGTCACCACTGCATGTACTTGTTTTGTGTTTGTGTTGTTCAAATTCAGATTTTTATAAACATGACTGTGAATTTGAAATCGAGCAAAACATGAAATCTCTTTTTTTTTTGTTTTTGTTGTCTCATCCGATAACTTTGTTAGAGCACTTGTGGGAGGGCCACAGCACTTGTACATTTACAATGATGTGGTATTCAACAGACATTGATATATTTACTAAATAAATTAAATGCCAAACGTGTGACATACCTAGGCATTATTCGGGGAAAGTGGAATAATTACAAAATCACCCAAGGAAGGAAAGGAAAGGAAAAGCAGTTATTGGTCCAAGAAGTACAGCACAAGAAAACCAACAGGAACTTCATAGTGAGAACCTGACAAACCTATGCGTTTTCTGCAATGGTGATCCTTGCAATCGATGCCCAAATACAAAAGAGGAATCCAGTAGCAGGTAAAATTGGAAAATATCAGCACAAAGAAAGGAAATACCTGCTGCTGGGCCCCCTATTTATTTGGGTACAGCAAAGCAAAGTTAGAATGGGGGTGGGGTTGTGATGCAACTGGTGGCCTGGATTGCAGCAATCTGACTGGCTGCCTACACTTGCTTGAGCAAACACTTTGAAAGGAGATTTTCTCCTAAAAGTCTAATGTGAACGGGATGGAAAAACACACTGAATTGTAACTATATTAGGTAAATAACAAATTCAGTTACGATTTCAGCATGTTTTACACTTAGCTCAGCTACAAACCTACAATACAGTTTAACGCTCCTGTGGAAGGGACTCGGGGGGGGGGGGGTAACAGCTTGCAATTCCTATTATCTCATAGCTCACTCGGATGTAAGCACAGAGCTGCTATGAGACGGTACTCAGGGTTAATAAGTTAATCTAGCAACCCTCTATGTGTATAACAGCAATACTGACTTACAATCTGTACGCAATTCTGGAGCTTTGTACCCCATGTTGTTGGGCTGTCTCCACATGTCCTGTCCTGAGAAGTATTCCCACCTACCATCTGTGAAGCTGTAGCCCCCACACCTCCATAATGTCCACCACACAGGCAAGAAAAAGGGGCAAGGCCCACATGAAGGACATAATTATAGCACTATGTTGCTATCACATTGGCAAATAGAAAAAAAAACAACACAGCTGCTCTGGATGCAAGTAGCAAGTACGAGAGACTGATTGGTGCACAGGCCATCATCTGCTCATGAGCAATACCTACAAAAGGCAAGCTGCTGCCTATGCAACACAGGTCTCAACCCATCTACACAAAGACAGGCTGCGACTACACAAACCTAACCATTTGCATTGTTGTGAGGAAAGTCTTCAGCACTATAACAGGTATGTCAATCATGTAAGCTTGTAATGGAATGCAGAAGGAGGGATGCAATGATGTCAAATGGGACATTAAACACTAGGCCACAACAAGACCTGTTGAACTCATATGCTGCTGTCCAGCACCTATGGCCATTCCCGCTTGCCCTGTCTACATTGACATGGAGCACATATCTTGTCCCTGAGTCACCCCAGCAAAGGTCAGCTCATGTATGAGTACTACTGGAGTGTCTGTTGTCCAATACTGAGTGTGTCACTGCTAGGCCAGCTACCCGGGATGTTCTAATTATTCATATGTCACCTGTGAATGCTACTGTGATACATATGCTTGCCTTACAAATGTAAGAGATGTATATAGGGTATGTGCATACTACACAACAGGTGCAGAAGTGGGTGTTGAACTGTATGTGATATACTGAACCCATACATGACAACTATCCAGAGTTTTGCAGACTGGCCCATGTTTGCCTCATATTTGTAGTCAATGCTTCAGACAGTTGTGTATTGTCTTGCACATCACTGGTAACCCATTAAAGACTGAAGTCATAACATATTAGCATACATTTGATTGTCAGATATCATATCCTGCAGAGTAGACCTGTGAATGTGACACCGTCTTTGCTGGCAACTGTGTGTGTTTCAGCTAAATTCATAAAGTTACACTATTTACTGGCCTTTGCCCACCACTGATGTGTACCTTTGTGCAGATATTTTGCTCTAACAGGAGCTAGGTGTCTTACAATGAAACCCATGTCAATGCAATCATATCTTGTCCTGTAGGATTCTGACATTTGTGCAGTCACTGACACCTGCTTTGTAGCTCTGGAGAGCACACCAACCTTGCCAGGTCACTCATCCCATCATACGTTTAGACCCCAAATGGAGGCCTGCAAAGCCACAGGAGGTGGAGTGTTGAACATTAGCATACACATACATGTCTCCAGGCTGGCCAAACAGTATTATGCATGGGTGACATCCTGAGTGCAGGTAACAGTTAACAAAACACCTACTCAAATCATAGCTACCTACAGGCCTCCAACCATGACTATGAACACCCACCACACCTATTGGGACCTGGTGGAATCTGTCAGGATTCAATTGTCTACCCTGCTCCTGGGTGACTTCAAATACCCAACCATAGTGTGCATGTCCTATGCCACCAAACATGAATGTACATAGATTCCTCAGCCTTGTCAATGGCAATGCAGTGGAACAGCCAGTCAACACTCCTACAACAGGTGGAAATATCCTGTACCTGGTCCTAATCAACATGAGTAGCCATTGAAACACTCCTACAGTGCCATCCTCTTTGGTAATATCTGACCACATAGCCATCGCTGTTCAGGTCACCATCACCCCTGCCCCCCCTTTACAGTGTCAGACATTTTGAACTGTACACAAATGACTATAAATCCCCTCAGAGCAGGTAGAAGTAGCTGCACAGCCAATGTCCCATTTGTTGGAACTAGAAGCAGTGTCCAGGCTCATACCACAATATTATGTGGGCACCTACATAGCTGTATGGACTCAGCAATACCTGACAGGACAACATCATCTCCCTCAATGTAGGGTAGCTGCCTGTGGTGGAAAGCAGCAATACACAAATACCATAATAGGTGGAAACAATTGCTGGAAGGGTGAAGAAGGAACAGGTGCCTCATTGGAAGCAATGTCACCTTGGTCTGCACAAGCAAATAAGGTCACAGGTGATTTACCCTAAGGCTGTCTTTGAGTGCAAATTGGACACATCCACCAAGGCCAATCACTAGGCCTTCCACACATGTCTGCAATTCCAAAGGCAACACACAAATCTGCTTTGTCGTGATGGTCAATAACACCACATACACATATGGCATAGATATAGGTAACCGGCTGCAGACAGGTAAAGTGTAAACATCACTCCCCTGTCCCACCATTGGTACACATGTGCATGTACATCATCTGCACCCCTCCCCTCATCATCAGGAAGCAGGTCCATAATGCCCTTTCAAAGGCAACACACAAAGGTCTCCATAGGCCTGATACCATCCCTGGTTGCATTCTATATGAACACAGGCATGGGCTCTCAGATCCATTCCGCACTGTAGTCAACCACGGCCTGAGCACCAGTGTCATCCCACCTGCACAGAGGACAGCTGCTGCCATCCCAATACACAAAAGCAGAGAAATCAACTGACCTAGCCAATATTATGCTCATCAGCCTAACTAGCCTGCTCTGCAAGGGCATGGAAGGCAATATCAAGGACATTATGAACAGGGACATTGACAACATCAAAATGCCTGTGCCCACACACCATGGTATTGTCAAAGGGAGATCAGGCCTGTTAAACCTAGCTGACCTCAGTATGAAGTGGTCAACAAATACAGGGAGGAGGGGAAGATGGTGAACAATGCCTACCTTCACCTAGCCCAATCATCTCACACTAATCACCAGGCAGGCAGGTTAATATGCCTACACAGCTAGGCACCAACCTGTAGGTTACCAGATAGGTAGCTAACTGGCCCAATGACAGTACCAGTGAGTCAAAGTAGTGGAACCCACCTCTAGTAGTAGATTCTTCCACAACGGTGTACCCCAAGGATCGGTCTGAGGGCCTCTACTGTTTGAGATATATGTATCTGAGGTACAGGATAAAAGCAGTGGTCTGTGGCTGATCAGGTGTACAGATGCTTGCAAGCTGGCCACTGTCCTACATTCTCCTACTGATATGAGGATCCCCCAAGAGGCACTCACCCAATTACTGACTGGTGCAAGAAGCATTACCGCAACAGTTTCCCACAATGTGGACATCATTGTACAGAAGGCAGTCTACAGCCATGTCAGTCTGAACTGTGTATGTACTGCAGTGAGAGCATATAGTCCTGTCCCCTCATCAGTTATAATCACATATTGTTACACCTTGTCAGTGTGTGTAGTCTGTATGACAGTAAGTCAGGTCTTACAGTACATGCATATGCACTTGGTGACACAGTGTAGCTCACTCCAATAGCCTTGGTCTTGCCCACAATTACCATTCTGCTGCTAGTCCCATCACATAGTAGGATTTGTAACCCTTTGTTGTGGGATGGACAGTAACAGTGATAGAGATGGATTGTGGTAGGCAGAACTAACGTAAGGTCTGCCCTGAAGGGCCCATTGGTGTCACAGCTGTGCCAGACTGTACGAGGTGTGTGTGTGTGTGTGTGTGTGTGTGTGTGTGTGTGTGTGTGTGTGTGTGTGTGCGTGTGTGTGTGTGTGTGTGTGTGTGTGTGTGTGTGTGTGTGTGTGTGTGTGTGTGTGTGTGTGTGTGTGTGTGTGTGTGTGTGTGTGTGTGTGATTGTGTGTGATTGTGTGTGTGTATGTAACTAGCTTAAACATCCCTAAAGAGCTAAATAGAAATATGCAGCTGATATGCTCAGTGTGCGATAGTGCAGTGGTTAGAGTTCCAACTTAACATACAGCCGTTCATGGTTCAATCTCTAATGTAGGCTCTTCACATTTATATGGGAAAGCAGTATTAATAACATAATTTGTTTATTAAATGGGGTAGTAAATAATATCTGTCAACCAGGGGAGTATAGCAGGTCCAAAAGGGAAGTTTCAGTGTATAAGAAATGTGAAACTCCCATGTAAACACAAGTGTCTTATACATCATAGTCACACACCAATGTAATGTAATGTAATGAAAGCACATAGGGGGATGTCATGAAACATAAACATATACACCTAGTAATATGTCAGTAATGATGAGTTAATCACTCTGTCTCCATCAGCCACTGTTCTGCCTAGCAACAAAACAATCAGCCTTGCCAAGTCTCGAAACCAGGACTCTATACACAATAGTCAGAGCAATGCACCACTACACCATCGGAGCTGGAAGAACTTCTGATGCTTTTTCAAACATATCATGCAGCAAAGTCATCCAGCAGCAGGGAAAAAGGTCTGTGGAATCACTCAGGTTTTATATATATATATATATATATATATATATATATATATATATATATATATATATATATATATATATATATATATATATATATATATATATATATATATATATATATATATATATATATATATATATATATATATATATATATATATATATATATATATATATATATATATATGACATATTTTAAATATTGCTATAATAAATGTAGAAAGCAGCTAGAGTAACAGGGTTTGTTTCAGCATACATTTTCTAAAGGATATGAGGTCTGAAACTGAAATGTATGTCATCATTTACTGACAGAAATCCTAAGATCATCACAGTGATTTACCAGAAAAATACAAATAATTTGTGGAACAGACCAAAAATATAAGCAATAAACCTGGATATTCTGAAACAATCCAGCCAGTGAACAGGTATGCTCAGAACCCCTTAGTGCAATGAATCTGGACCAAGCCTGACAAAGTGAGGGGAGAAAGCCATGAAAATAGGGACATATTTTAAATACTTGAGTAGATAAGCTGAAACAGTTGCTGCAGTAACACCGTCTGTTCTAACATACATTGACTGAAATAGCACAAGAGCAAGACTCAATTGCTTCTCATTAGTTAGTGACTTAAATCCTCACATCATCCCACTGATTTGTCAGAAATACACAATATTTGTGGGGACCAGACCAAAGATATAAGCCAGACAACTGGACATCCTATGCATACCTGGAAATAACATGACATTAGGGAAACTGCACGGAGCTGCTAAGCATGTCACCAAGCACCATCCAAACTACAGTCAGACTGACACAACACTAACCCAAATCAGCTATGGAGAATTACACATGCATTTGCAAATATATTAGGCACTACAGGGATGGAACAGTCATGAAAAACAGACACCAATGTGAAAGCGCATACCCACAACCAAATTCACTACAGTCACAATGACATACTGGTAAGAGAAATGAACACTAGAGTATAATGACTGTTTAAACAAAAAATATCATGTTTGCCACTCATACACTGCCCCTACATAAAGTGTCCCAAGTCACAGTGTAGTAGGAATCCTGAGGTGGTATGGGACATGTCTCAATCTGCCCCTACAAACATATACAACTGATAGACCACCAGAAACTGGAGCAGCATGCACAGTCAGATAGAAAAAGAGCCATGACACTTACATCTACCCTACACAGCCCAACTAACATGTATACACTACACTGCTGCACAGTCCCGACAGTCTAACAATTTGCTGGCATTCACAGACCTCTCAAATGAACAGATTTCCACAGAATGTCCAGGCTTTGTCCTCATATATATGGTCTCTTCCTCATAACATTTCTGGCATTCTGCTACATCACTAGGATGATATCAGGAATGAAGGTACTACATAATGATATACTATAACTATCAACCTCTTACTGCATGATATCTGGACAAAGCCTGACATCACTGGGGCCTCCTTGGCCCTCTTCAAAAGGAACCTTGCTGATTGAATGGGAGATAGGAAATTCACCCCGGGGATCATCAGTCTCCCTGCTAGACAGTGGTCCAGAGGAAGTAAATATTGTGGGAAGAAATATCCAGGGAATTGTTATGGCTAGGCTTGTATAGCCGCTAGGGCCAATAGTCTAGTACCAACCTATGAACCTATGAACCTATGAAAAAGTTGCTGGTGCTACAGGGTTTGTTGTAACATATCTTTTCTGAGGGATATGAAGTCAGAAACACAAATGGATGTTAGCATTTACTGACTGCATGCCCCAGAGTATACTACTGATTTGCCAAGGACAAAACCTTTCTGAGGAACAAACCAAACATAAGAATCAAATCTCTGGCCATTCTGCGGAGAGCCCTACAGTTGACAGTTATGTCAACCACATAACATTGTCAGACTTAAAATCATGCAGTAAATCCATGTCCACACAAACCCTGTTAAACTGGCATTAATCCATCTTATAACAGCAATACTTACATTCTGTCCATATGTCTGGAACCTTCTTCCCCATTTTGTTGGGCTGTCTCCACATTTTCTGTTGTGAGAGGTATTTCCGACTACCCTCTGTAATGCTGTTCTCTACACACCTCCATGATGTCCACCTCACAGGCAAGGAAAAGGGGCAATGCCCACATGAAGTACTGAATTATAGGAGTGTGTGGCCATGCCTTTGGCTATAGGAATAACAGCACAGCTATTCTGCATGCAATTAGCAAGTGGGGACACCAATTGGTGCACAGGCCATCACCTGCTCATGAGCATTAACTACAAAAGGCAAGCTGCTGTCTATGCAAAACAGGTCTATGCCTCTACATGTGCAGACAAAGAGACAGAAACAGAAACAGAAACCAACAATACTTGGAAAAAAAAGATATGTCAAACAAGTAAGCATGTAGTGGAATGCAGTAGGGGTTATGCAATAATTGGAAGTAGGATGTTAAACAAATATGTCTCAACAAGACTTGCTGTACTGATATATTGCTGATCAGCACCTATGGCCATAGCATCTGGGTCTGTCTGCAGTGACACAGAACACAGGTCAGGCTCTTGAGTCACCCCAGGAAAGGACAGCTCACATATGACTACTGCTGGACTGTCTGTTGAACAATACTGACTGTGACACTGTAAAGCCAGCTAGTGGGATATCGTAAATATCCATATGTTACTTGTGAATACAGCTATGAATGCAACTATGATAAACATATTTGTCTCACAAATCTAAGAGACCTATACAGGGTATGTGCATAGTAAACTATTGTCGCAAACGTGTCTGTTGAACTGCATGTGATATACTGAGCTCATACCATTCAACTTTCCAGTGTTATGCACACTGACCATATATGTGCCTCATGTTTGTAGTCATTTATTCATAGAGTTGTGTTATGTCTGGCAAATCAATAGCAAATCTGTGAAGATTGATGTTAGAACATAATAGCATACATATGAGTGTCGGACATCCTCCAGGTTATATCTATGAATGCAATGCCTACTGTGCTATCAACTGACTTGTGTGTTGCAGCAATATTAATAAAGTGTCACTAATGTTGGGCAATTGCCTACCAGTTATGTGTGTCGTCTTCCAGATGTCCTGCTCTAACAGTTTGAGAGGTATGACTGAGCAGCAAGAGTGTAAATACAGTGTACCATACTGACATAGAACAGACATGTATATCAGGTATTACCTGTGCACATGTATGTATGAGTAGGTGTGGCTGGAAGCCTCAAAACAACAGATATGAGCTGCAAAATGTCAGGTAAATAAGCATTACATGTTGTACATGTGTGTAATCTTAGTTTCTGTGCATCCAACAGACATAAGTTTCTACAGCTATTGGTTGTTGCATTGCCCTGACACAGACATGGGTACTAGAATAAGCATGATTATCAGGTTGAAAATGGAAAGGTGTCCAACTATGTTATGACCTTATGTCCATGCCTACTATGAAGAGCTATATGAGCACCTACATAGCTGTATGGACTCAACAATACCTGACTCATAAAACTTGCCTCCACCAAGGTTGAGTAATCCTCTTTGCTGAACAGCAGCAATACACAGACCACATAATTGGTCACTATATTGGCTGTACAGGGCCAAGTAAGAGCAAGCACCAACTTGGAAGCAGGTCATCCTGTGTCTGAAGAAGCATATAAGGTCACAGGTGAATTACTGTAAGGCTAACTATGAGTACAAATTGGACACATTCACCAAGGACAATAACAAGTCTGTCTTCACATATGACTTCAGTCTCAGAGGCAACAACCTAAACCATCCTGTACTGGTGGTCAATCACACCACATACACACACAGCATAGCTATAGCCAACCTGCTGCAAAGGCAAAGGGAAAACATCACCTCCTGTCACACCATCAGTATAGGTGGATATGCACAACACCCACACCCCTCCTGTCATCATCATCACAGAGCAGGTCCATAATGCCTAATCAAAAGCAACAAAAGTAAGTCTCCATGGGACCTGATAACATCCCTGTCTGTATCCTACATAAACTCAGACATATGCTCCCTGCTCCATTATACACTGTATGCAAGCAAAGCCTGAGCACCACTGATATCCCATCTGCAAGGAAGATGGCCACTGTCATCCCTCAACACAAAGGTGAATGATGAATGGTGGATTATGCAGTTTACTGGCCCTCATTGGGTGGAACATGACAAATCAGGACCAGGAGTGCAATGCAAGCTAATACTGTGCTGATAGATGACAGGGGTATGATGTGGTCATAAGTGGTGGCTAATGATAGTCAATGTTGATGTGTAGGTTATGTAAATAATGTTGCCCAATGTATGAGGTCCTGTGATGTGTTTCTCTTTTTATGTCTTCCAGGTGAAATCAGCATGCAAGACAGCCAGCATACACTGCAGCTGAAACTGCTGCCATTACCGGTATGATAATCCAGCACCGTAGGGTGATGTTTGGCTGTAGCCAGCAGAATCTGTTGGAGTGGACCACCCTGTGGGAAGAGCTTGTCTACAGAGTAAACAACTTGGTCCACCATGGACACACATACGATCAGGTCAGGCATCGGGCAACTGACCTGATACGGCATGCCTGGCAAAGGGCTGCGGGCGTGGCCAGGGACTGTACCACCACTGGTGGGGGTCCTCCTACACAGGCCCCACTTACACCAATGGAGGAGCTTCTTGTCAACCTTGGGGCAGCCACTAAACCCCAGCAAAGTCAACACATGCAAGTCGTTGAGGTGGGTGGCACCAAGACAACAGGCGAGGAGCATCCAGGTAAGGCCCCAGTGCCTATCAATTGAATACTGTAGCAGTCATACTGGCTTCTGTAGAGTATCTAGATACATATGTCAGGTCAAAATGCATTTCTTGGTGAGGTTTTGTAATGCACACAAGAGCTTGTAGTGTACATGTGTGGAAAAGTAGCATTCATCTTGTACTAATGCCACATGTGAGTCTACTGATAGTACCTCTCCCCTACAACTACATAGGTACCTATGGTCTGGATTTGGGGCAGCAGCCTGAAGCCATTGAGTATGGTATTGCCCTAATGTTGCTCACCAATACCCCAGGCATGTTAAGGTCATGCATTTTACCAAGCACACAACTGTTGCTCTTAGCCATACTGCGATATGTGCATGTTCATGTGGTGGGGGTTAACTGCATTGCATCACAGTGGCCTATTTGCAGGAGATGTAATATATTTGTAGCATACCTCACAACCCGTCAGTGCAAGGAATCTGGACAAAAACTGACAAAATGGTGGGACAAAGGGCCAAAACTAAGGACATATTTTAAAAGTACTCTTATATAGTGCATATAAAAAGTGTACACATCCCTGTTAAAATGCCAGGTATTTGTGATATACAAAAATGAGACCACAATAAAACATTTCACAACTCTTCCCACCTTTAATGTGCCCTTTAACCTGTACAATTCAATTGAAAAACACACAAATCTGTTAGTGGAACAAGTATGAAAAATAATAAATGTACAATAAGCTTGATTCATAAGTGTGCACAGCCTGAAGCTAATACTTTGTTGAAGCAGCTTTTGATTTAATTATAGCATTACATCTTCTTGGGTATACACCTGCCATCAGTTCTACTAGGCTTTTCCTACCATTTACTCAGTTGCCTCCTACAGCAACAGCCATGGTTTGCAGAGATCTTAAAAGCATCAAAGGGATCTCAGTGTTGTTAGGTATCAGCCCGGAGAATGGTACAAAAACATTTCCACAACATTGCATATACCATGGAACATGGTGAAGACATCCATTAAAAGGTGAAGAAAATATGGGACAATGGTGACATTGCAAAGAAGTAGACGTCCCTCCAAATTTGATGAAAAGACAGGATTGAAACTGGTCAGGGAGGCTGCTAGGTGACCCTCAGCAACACAAAATGAGCTGCAGAAATCTCTGGTAAGTACTGGTTGTGTGCTACATGTGACAACAATCTCCCGTATTCTCCATATGTCTTGCCTATGGGGTAGGGTTGGAAGATGGAAGCCTTTTTTCACATAGAACAACATCAAGGCCTGGCTAAATTCTGAAAAACAATGCAGCAAGTCTCCCAAAAGCATGTGGGAAAATGTGTTATGTTCGAATGAGACCAATGTTGCACTTTTAGGCCACAATTCCAAAAGGTTTGTTTGGTGCAATAGCAACACTGCATATCACCAAAAGAACACCATCCTCACGGTGAATCATGGTGATGGCAGTTTCCTGCTTCGGGGGTGCTGTTCATAAGCTGGAACTGAGGCTTTAGGCAAGGTGGAGGTGATTATGAACAGTTCCAAATATCAGTCCCTTTTGGCCCAGAATCTTCAAGTGTCTGCTAGATAGCTGTAGATGGAGATACATTTCAACTTTCCACATGACAATGATCCAAACCATAAATCCAAATCAACAAAAGAATAGCTTCACTAGAAGACATTCAACATTTTGGAATGGCCCAGCCACAGCTCACACCTACATCCAATAGAAAATCTGTGGGGTGATCTGAAGACGGCTGTGCACAAAAGATGCCTGTGCAATCTGACAGAGTTGGAGGGCTTTTGTAAGGGAGAGTGTACAAATATTGCCAAGTCAGGTTGTGCAGTGCTGATAGACTCCTTCCCAAGAGGACTGAATGCTGTAATTAAATCAAAAGGTGCTTTAACAAAGTATTAGTTTAAGGGTGTGCACACTCATGCAACCAGCCTATTGTACGTATTTCATTTACTATATGTTACCCCTAATCAATGTGTATGTTCTCCCACTGGTGGCTCATGCTATTGGACTGTAGGACTGCAGCCCCCCCAACTGAAAACCAAAATAAAAAAAAATCCCAGAACTTACACATGCATGCGTGGAAACTTGAATCCGGACTGCTGTTTAACCAGTCTGGATTCGGAAGAAGGCAGCAGTCTTACAGATGCCCCAGAATTCTATGTGGTAACCGCATAGACTGGAAGGGGGATTGGACTACAAGGTCTGCAGTCTGTGCATGCTTGGAATGCATAGAGGCAGGGCACACATGCATGCTGGGCATTCCAGCACCGAGAACACTGTCTTATGGAGGAAACAGGACTACTGACTGTTTTTGCTTTGAATGAGACTTATGAAGGAAACAGCTGGCTGCTTTTGCTAAACAGGACTGCTTTGAAGCTTATGGAGGCAATGGCCAGGATTACTGGCTGATTTTGCTTTGAATGAAGCTGTTTGGGCATCGGTGCACATGAACTTGGGACAGCAGAGCGATCTTACTTGCGTTAGTTAGTGGTGTGTGTGTGTGTGTGTGTGTGTGTGTGTGTGTGTGTGTGTGTGTGTGTGTGTGTGTGTGTGTGTGTGTGTGTGTGTGTGTGTGTGTGTGTGTGTGTGTGTGTGTACTTGCTTTAGTTAGTGGTGTGTGTGTGTGTGTGTGTGTGTGTGTGTGTGTGTGTGTGTGTGTGTGTGTGTGTGTGTGTGTGAAATGTCCCAGTTAACTATAACTGGTGGCTAGAGAGAGTAACTTAGGTTCAAACCCTCAACTTTGGGTGCAGGTAGCAAGAACCTGAATTCCATACCCACCACCACTAGTGAAAAGCATTCATATTTTTGCCTCATATTTTGTTCTGTTCCTCATAAAATCTGTGTTTTCTGGATATTCAGACATTTGAGTTTCAGACTTCATATTCTTCAGAAAGTACATGGTAACACAAAACATTTTATTCTAGCAATTTTCTAAGTTTATAAGATCAATATTTGAAGTTTGTCCCTATTTCTGGGGCTGTATTGCCCCATTATTGCCTTTGTGCAGTTTTTTTTTTGTGCTAAGAGATTGAGAGCTATGATGAGAACTGCATTCACTAAATTATAGCCATTTAAGTTTCAGTTATCTTGCCTTTCAATGGACATCTGATTTGGCATAGTGATATGTTTCTCTGACTGTAGTACACGGTGTCTTGGATTCAAGACTTGTCAGTGAAATGCATGGCAGTAGCACAGCATTTTACTCTAGCAATTTTTGAAAGTTATAATAGCAATGTTTAAAATGTGTCCCTGTTTTTTGGATTTTTGCCTCCCCCCCAGTAAATTTTGACTTTTTCCAGAATATTGAAACCTCTCAACTCTTCCTGACTTTGGCTCAAAATGTTGCTCTCCCTCTAATAATCCCTCTGCTAATGGCAACTTTGGAAGAAAATGTGGAGGGTTTACAATTTAAGAAATACTTGTAATGACCAGAGTTACAGATTACTTTTATTTCAGAAATGCATATAGATTCTCTTATTTTGTCAGCTGCTCAACTTAACAGTACTAATATTAAAAAAGTGTCCCTTCTTTGACAGGTTCCCAGCTGTATTGTGTGGCTATTTTATATTTTTGCATCACATTGTTGGTCCATTTTTCATAAAATTGTGATTTCCTGGCAAATTAGTGGCACATCACTATAGAATGAAGTTTGAAAATAATGACTGACATTTGAGTTTCAGAGTTCATACCCTTCAGAAAATTCATACTAATGCAATACCTACTATTATATTATCTTTCTAAGTTTATAAGAGCAGTATTTAAAAAAAATTCTTATTTTTGGGCCTATGTCCCACTTCTATTTATGGCTTTGTCCAGATTTCTTGCTCTGAGGTTGGGAGGTATGACAAATGTGTCAGGGCCATCACCATCAGCCAGATACATTTCAAATTGTGACATCCTTGTTGCAACCCACTCCCCTATGTACTGACTCTGGATGTGTCCAAGCAAGGCAAGGAGCAGTAAGTGTGCAAAGTATCCCCCATCCAAGGTAGACACAAGTACTACAGTGGCTTTTCATCTGTCCTTGAGTTTGCAGAATGTTCTGGTTTTCTGTCATATTTTTATACTGTTGATTTATGCTTATTATTATTCAGAAAATGCATGTTGTTACACTGCCCATTGCTCTGTGTTTAAGTAGCAATGCTTTAATGACCATCAGGTATGGTTGTCTGAGATTGTAAGATGCATGTAAGCTTTAATAAGCATACTGTTAAAGAATTACCAACATTGAAAGCCTTTTTGTAGTTGCCATGCAGAGCATATTTATATAACTAGATAATGTATAAGCCTTAGGTATTGAAATGCATATGACAGTATTTGTAATAAAAGGCAGGATTACAGTATTTGCAGAAGCTCACTACATTTGTTGGAGACTTGCAGTCATCCTTGCAGTCTTTACCAGTAAACTCAACAGAATACCAATCTACCATGTGTGGTCCATAACCTGTGCAGTAACACTTTAAGCAATTTATTTTGAGCTTGTTTCCTGTTTGCTGTTCATTTTTTACTTTGATCATGTTTTCCCCATGAAACAAGTAGATAGTTGTTGTCAGGCAGCAGGTCTTTTTTGCATAAGAAACATTTTTACAAGTGGGGGTGTGAAGATAGGTGAAGGCTGCCAGCCTAGCTAGATAGAATGTTGTAGATAATTCTGTCATTTGTAAATAGTAATGTAAGCCACAGTCTTGTTCTCTTAAATGTGAAAAGACTGTATTGGATGTTGAACTGGGAAACATGTAAGAGCAGTGCACTCTGGTGTAAGAAAGCTGATAAGTCAAGCATTTCATGACTGTCTTTGATCTCATAGCTCAGAGTCAGTATGTCTAGGCTAGCACATTCTTTCTATTCTTTTAACTTAAGGAATAATTACTAGAGTTTACATATGGAATGTATTTTATTGCTGTAGCTTCCTGCAGGTGCAAGATAACAAAATATATGTTAAAAATGTAAATGTTGAAATTCTGTTAGCCTGGGAACCAGAAGGAAATAATGTAATCTGAAATGAATCAGTGGTACTATGGTATCAATTTAAGGACAGAAAGAATGAGAACATTTAGAATTTGTCTTGAGAACATCCAACATCACCAGCACTGTCTTGCTCTATATGTAAGCTTATTTTAGAACTGTATTTTCTCTTAGATACAGCTAGGAACTAAGAAGATTAGGTTAGTCTTTTTTTCTGTATTGATGTCAGAACTTTTCTACTGTATTATTTTAAGTATTTCTCTGCCATCTATGACCTCTTGACTACCACTGTGCAGTAAGAAGTATTGTCTTGTGTTTTTATTGTTTATTATTAAACATTTTTAAACCTTTCAACTGTGGCTGTTTTGTGTAGAGATAATTTAAGCTCTAACAGTACATTTACTGTATTTAGTGATACTGGCCAAGCCAATCCAATAAGCCTTGACTGTTCAGTTCAACTTACCATTTGGAGAATAATATTGCACAGTAATAACTGGACACCATTTGTTAAGGGCCTTTTTAGTAGCTGATAAATATTAGTGGGTGGTGGCAAGTGGTACTATCATATAGTCTGAGTAAAAGGGGCAAAGCTGGAGAACCTATGCCAGCATTCCCCAGGAGTGTCTGTGTGGTTGTATATAACTCTTATCTCAAAGTGTGTGTTTGTGTGTGTGTGTGTGTGTGTGTGTGTGTGTGTGTGTGTGTGTGTGTGTGTGTGTGTGTGTGTGTGTGTGTGTGTGTGTGTGTGTGTGTGTGTGTGTGTGTGTGTGTGTGTGTGTGTGTGTGTGTGAGCTACTTGGGCAGGGACACAAAGCAGTGTTTGGACAGAGAGGATGCTGAAGGATTTAGCTTGCCCACTAGGCTGAGATATGGACCTTATATTTATGCCAGTGGGGAGTCTTATTGGGGATCTGGAGAGAAAGGGAGAAAACAGACCCAGATTGACTGTGATCACTGTGTGCTCTTAAGGGAAATTGCACTTTACTGTGCGTGTATTTATTATCCTTTCCCTATATGGATGCCCCTCACTGGTGTTAGTGGTAAGGATTGAGGCTCCTTGATTGTTGGGCCAGTGCACGGGTGTCACGGGGGTATCACAGAGATTGCTATTTTCAGCATATTACTTGGTACTTTTATAAAGCTGACTATAAATTATAATTAGAACTGTAGTGCAAGGAAAAGTGGTTTGAGTTGAGTGCTGCTTGTTTTTTATATTTGATTTTGACTGGCATTTCAGTAATGTATTTAAAAAGTATTTTTTTTTTCATGCCTCACAACCTTTTTGTTTCTATCTAGATATTAAGTAAGCTGTCATGTAGCCAATGCATTGAAATATTCTTTTTTCTTCTACACTTCATTTTGTCTTTATTGGACTCTCATAATGATGGTTTGGCACCCAGGGCAGCATATTTAATTAAAGTCCCAGTTTTTGTGATTCTGAGCATAGCTCCGCTCCTTTCTAGTTGGGCACACCTGTTCCCATTTGCCCCACCTATTCATCTGTCTCCTGCAACCCCCCTTTGATTTGAAGTCACCAGCCGCCACTGTGTTCTTCAAATGGATTGCACAGGTTATAGGTCACATTAACGGTGGGACAAGTTATGATATGATTCCTGTGTTCTCATGTTATATATCACAAAAACCTGGCATATAAGCAGGGGTGTGTACACTTATTATGTCCAATGTAATCTTAGAAAGTTGTTAGAGTAACTGGATTTGTTTTACCATGCATTTACTACAGGTTTTGAAATCTGCAACTCAAATTATGTCAATAATTAGTGACAGCAGTCCTCAGATCATCCCAGTAATGTGTCAGACAAACACAGGATTTATGAGGAACAGACCAAAAATATGAACCACACATCTAGACATTCAGTGTAATTCTGTACAGTTGAGAGGTATGTTCTGTAGGAGTTGCACTGTGCTATATGGGTGAGCAGCAATAATGTGTACATGGGTGCAGTGTGTGATAGGTGAAGGCCCATCACCTACTAACACTACTCATGTATCCCAGAGGTGTATATTAGTAGAAACATTAAGTGGAAAGGGCTGCACTGCATGATGTTGAGGGCCTGTCCAGAGTGTGTATGTTGTGGTCTGACTGTGTGTCATGAATGTCACCAGTTGGCTATTGTGAGGTCTGTGTAATGCCTTTGTGCCACCTCACCTGTATGTGTCTGTCTGTGTTTCCGTGTGTGCATGCATGCATGTGTGTGTGTTTGCACACGCGCATGCGCGCGCGCGTGTGTGTGTGTGTGTGTGTGTGTGTGTGTGTGTGTGTGTGTGTGTGTGTGTGTGTGTGTGTGTGTGTGTGTGTGTGTGTATGTACCAGCAAACCTTATAGTACAGGTATTAACTTACATGTGTTGTCTTCCCATCACAGGTGGACATGGTGGTCTTGGTCCCTCCCACTCAGAATCTGATGTCAGTGCATCTGCAGACTCTGACAATGATGGTGGTCCTAGTGAGGCATAGTTGGTGTTGCCATTGGCTGAATCTATGCCATCGGTTGGCATCCCACAGTCATCCTCAATGTCCCTGCACAGTCACAATGTCCACACATACCCTGTCCCCAGCAGCCACAGATTATGGACAGTTGGCAGGTGGTGGCATGGAACAGGCTAGTGTGGTGACTATGGCAAGTATGAGTGTAGACATTAGCCATTGCTGGAGTGCATGTGAGGTCCCACACAGGTGGATGGAGAAGGGTGCTTGAAGGAGGACTGCTGCCTGTCATGCCGTTGTTGCAAGTGCCACAGCAGGTGTCACCATATGCATGTTTCAGGCTGACATAGATGCACAAGCACATAGTGAACGCAACACCAGACAAATACTCATGGTCTTGGATGTAAATCTTCCTGGCTTACATGATGACATACATGACCTTGTTTAGTTCACATGTCAAAATACTGAGGTCATGAATAGATGGTGGGTTGAGACCTTGGCAATACTCAACCATGGAATGATGTCCTGCAGCATGTAGTGGGAGAAGGGCATCAGCCATGTGGATATAGGTCAGCACCAACATGAGCTGAGAGTCTACGTGGCCATGTACCTTCACACTCCTTTACTGGCAGTACCGCCAGCACTACAGAAGAGCGGGTGCTGTCCACACCACAATGGAGCAGGCCATGGGCACGTGGTCCTGGTCAGTCCTGTCAGGGACATGGATCCAGCAGACTGCTGTCACCATCAGGGAGTAGTACTGCATCTGGCCTTGGGACTGGTGGTGCCAGTGAGACCCCTGGCAGGACCAGTTCACATGGCTGTGGCTGGAGATGGTAAACTCTACACCCTGCCATGTATGGTCCACAGCTGTCCAACATACCCCTGTGTAGGGCAGCCACATGGTGTGACTGTGTCTATACAAACACACATGTCACCATCAGAGACAGATTAATTCCAGACACACACAAACCACTTCTGCACGGCCCATTCATAGAACATGCGCCACAAACCCATTTAGAGCTAAGGTAAACAATCATCCAGATTCAGCAAGCAGCCATGCAGGAATAAGTTATTCCTGCATGGCAGGGACCGTCCCTGTTCAGCATGGCAGTGAGCCATGCATATGTATGAAGGCATGCTGCCATGCTCTAAAACAGACAAGATTCCATGTATGAGTGCAGTGGGTGTGTCTGAGAGCTCTCACAATACACATGCCCCCTACACTCCAGAATTGCCTTTCGGCAATTTGAATCCTAATAACACCTCCAACCCGTAACGGTAAGAAATCTGGTAAAAGCCATAAGGGACAATTGTCCCTACCAAGCCAAAAGTTGATAGAATAACAGATGTAGCATAAGCACATAGTGCACACCTCCCAACCCATCAGAATAAGGAATGTGGACAAAGCCAAAATGGACAATCGTCCCACAAAGCATTATGTTCATAGGATAACATGTTCAGCATTAGCAGGAATATTCTGAAGGGTACAAATAAAAAAACACAAAAAATATTTTTTTTTAAACATGCAATAAAGTTTAAGCATAGCTGCATGGGTGTGCCTGTTGCTTAGCTATTCTTAGTCCAGCTTAAATAGTAAAAGAAGTTAAATAACAAGAAACATCCAACAGACACAGAAGTGCAATAATGTAGTGGTCAGAGTGCATGCTTTGCAAGCACCCATTCCCAGTTTGATCCCCACTGTAACCAATTTGCATGTTATATGTGAAAGCAGTACATAAACATTTTTTTATAATTAACTATTAAATAATATATATTTGTTAACCAGAGTATTGTAGTAGGTCCAGATGTGAGATGTCAGTTTAATAAAGTTGTGAAATCCCCATATAAACACAAGTGTCCCATGCAGTATAGTCACACATGAATAAAGGTAATGAAAGCACATTTGGGGATGTCAGGGACAGTAAACAAATTTATAATATGTAATGAATGATGAATCAATCCCATACAGCAGATAGTCTATAAAATAAAAAAAGCAATGCTAAGCATTGCACAGCTCTACTTACCAGGTGTAAGCATTGTGTAACTATGACTGCTAAGCAATGAGTAGCCCAGCTAAGTGGATTTGCTCATTGGTAGGCAGTGCTGAACCTGCCCCTTTATGCACCACCAACCTTAGCTAAACAGGTTTGCCCATAGCTTAGCTTACCTCAGCATATTCAAAACCATCCAATCACAGTAAACAGCCATATTTAAAATCCACAGGCAGGAATACAGCTCATAACTGGTTGCAGCTTCCCACTGTAGGCAGCATGGCAGGTGTTGGTGAGGGCATGTGCTTCCAGGTGCAGTGCTGGGGCATGCAGGAGTCCAAGGTCATGGTAGGACTCCTGGTAAATAACCATGATGAAATACTGCTGCAGGGCCAGTACCACGGCTCCCAATGTAAAGCAGAAGCCTGGGACTATCTCGCCCATGATCTCACCAGTGCTACTGGTATCCCTCAGACTGGTGAGCAGGTCTGGCACTACTATGTCAACTTGAAACAGAGGAAGAGGGAGCTCTTGGACGAGTGGGTCCAAGAAGCAAGGCAGAGGGGTGATGTCCCAGCAGCGTGTAAGTATTCATATCAATAACTGTTTACCAAAGTCCAGCCTGTGTATGTGATGGATAGGTATGCCTAAATATTTCTCTATTCCCTTTACAGCTGCAGATGAGCGGGTTGTGAATCAGGAAGCCCATGCCAGTAGATTTCAAAGACTACGTTGTGAGGCTGGTGAGTAGCAATCCTGCTTGTAGTAGTCATACCAAATAAATATAAAGTAGTAGAAAGTCACCTGGCAGTATAAAAACTGTGCATTTGTTGTACTGAATAAACCAGACAATATGACAGTAATAGTCCCATATAGGTGATATTTCAATAAAACCGTAACTGCCTGGCAATAAAGTTCTAAATCCTGGACTGGTTGTGTTTACTCTGGTATTGTATGGCATTTAGTGTTGCAGTCTCTGAATAGTAATATTGTGTTAACCACTGTTACCCACACTGTGCTACATAAAAAATATTATGTCTAGGAATGTCTGTCTAAGACTGTTGTAAATACAAGGTCTGATTGTACAACCAAGAGAGAGTTAGAAAGAAAACACTGAAGAAAAAGACAACAGTTTCTAAATAGCACACTTTGATGCAACTCAAATTATTGTTGTTTTTAGCACACACAGCCATGGTTCGAATCCTGGGAGTGGTAGTAAGCTGTATGCATAATCATACCTCTCAATTGTACAGACTTTCACAGAATGTCCAGATAATTTTTTCATATTGTTGGCCTGTTCCTCTGTCTCCCTGGCAAATCACTGGGATGATCTCAGATTTGTAGTCACTAAATAATGACATACATTTGATTTTCAGACCTCAAATCCTTCAGAAAATGTATATTAAAACATATCCTGTTACTCTAATAACTCTCCAAGTTTATAAGAACAGTATTCAAAATATGTCCCTATTTGTACCCCCATGTTGTCAAGCTTTGTCCAAAGTGTGTGCATTAAGAGATTGAGAGGTATGTGCATAATATTAACTAAGAATATGGAAATATGTGTAGAAACAGTCAGGTAGTGTTAACTAACATTACCCCACAGGTCTTTCAGATAAGAAAATGGTAACTGTCTGGCAATAAAGTTTTAAATCCTGGACTGGTAGTGTTTACTCTGGTATTTTATGGCCTGACATGTAGCATTCACCAACATCTGATATCAGAATAGTACTGTTGTGTCAACCACAGTTTCTCACACTGTGCTACATAAAATATGTCTAGGAATGTCTGTATAAGACTGTTGTAATTACAAGGTCAGATTGTACAACCCAGAGAAACTTAGAAAGAAAACACTGAAGGAACAGATAGGGGTGTCTGAATAGCACACTCTGATGAAACAACAATTGCTGCATTTTTAGCAGACACAGCCATGGTTCGAATCCTGTGAGTGGTAGTAAGCTGTATGCATAATCATACCTCTCAAATGTACAGAGATTTTCACAGTGTCCAGATATTTGGCTCATATTTTTGGCCTGTTCCTCTTTTTTCCTGGCAAAGCAGTGGGATGATCTCAGAACTGTAGTCACCAAATAATGACATACATTTGAGTGTCAGACTTCAAATCCTTCAGAAAATGAATATTAAAACAAATTCTGTTACTCTAGCAACTGTCAAGCTTTGTCCAGATGTTTTGCATTAAGAGATTGAGAGGTATGTGCATAATTACAACTAAGAATCTGGGAATATGTGTAGAATAAGTCAGGTAGTGTTAACAAACATTCCCTCTACAGGTCTACAAGGTAAGAGAAGTAAAATTTAGCTATAAGACAGTTAAATTATACACTGTGTACAAACGGATTCACTTTATAATTTCGAAATACTGAAATCCCAAATTTCAGTATTTCAAAATCATAAAGTCAAACGGCCTAAATCCCAAAACTACACAATCACGAATCACAAAATCACGAACAGTAATACACCATACACCACACAACACATACATCATCCAACCCAAACCACAGCAAACAAAACACACACTAACACAAAAACCACACAAATAAACCTACACTACATATAAGCACCCCCCTACACCACCCCTTATATATACCAACTGAGAAATTGCACAAACACACACAGAAAGGAAACTCACACCCACACATTCTACAGCCCATCGCACACACACAAACATCACACATATACAAACACAAACGCATCCAACACTTACACACCCATACTTTCACCTGCCTACCCTAACCCACAAGTACAACTAACAAACACATTCGCACACACTCCAACTACCACACAAAACTCTAACAAAACACTTACTTACCTTAAATTACATCTATATCCATACACAACACGAAACACCATCCAGTCACAACATCGCACGCAATGCACCGTAAAATCATAACCACGAATTTGAGATATTCAGATTCACGATTACGCACTTTTGCGATTTTCAACATTCGGCTTTATAAGTTCAAGATACTGAAATTCGGGATTTCAGTATTTCGAAATTATAAGTGAACCCGTACAAACATACCACTGCCCAAACCAAGGCCATAGGGTATGTAATAATACCTGTAGAGTAACGATTAGAGCAATGATCATTAAAGTTGGGAGTACTGCAAGGATATATAAGTTGTTAATTGACATCTCTCTCTCCCCCACCATATGTGCAACAATAATCTAAACACACAAATCAATGGATATGTTTACACCAAACCTACTGTTGGGACATATGTCCTATTGTTCCACAAATATTGAAATGTGTTTCTATTAATGTTCCATGTAGAAATATTATCATTTGTGGCCAGTTGCTATCAATGAGACCTGCATGCTGTTGTAATGGCTACTGTGGTTCCATATACACCGTAGCACGTTTTTGGAAGGCCGGTCACAGTGGACCCACCTCTTCCACCTCATCTAGCCATGGCACCAGGCCCCAGCATGTCTTGGACCCACCCCAGGAGCTCCTCATCTGCTGGTCCTGCACCACCTTTGGGTGGAACCACCTCAGGGGATGGAGCTCACCCCCCCTCAGGAGCAGGTGCAGACAGGATACTGTCACCCAAAGTCAGATCTGGGGACTGGTGCGTATCGAGCTCCAAAGGGTGCTTGGAGATCTGCTACACCAGCTTGAGGGCCACATGGCACAATTAGAGGGAGCCTGCCCCTCCTGCATAGACCCCAGCACAGCCACCTTCAGGGCTGTGAAGGTGCAGTGGTGACTGCCCATGGGTGGGGACCTCAGTCCCACTGTTTCCATTTGAGGACTCATGGGCTTCCGATTTCCAAACACCCCTCTTAATCCAAGGTGTTTACCCCTACATGTGTCATATACTACCCCTGTATGCTGCCTTTTCTGTCTTGTCTGTCTTTCTACCCAACATACCTCCCCAAATATACCTACTATCCTTCCCCAGCATCCCACTCTCACCTTAAAAACAAAGGCAATCTGTTCCAAAAAAAAATGTTCTCCCCAAACATGGCTGTCCATTTTGCACGTGTCCACTGGACACATGTAATTTGGTCTAATATGCTTCACACGAGATTATTGTTGTTCTCACCCCTCTCTCAGGGGTTTGAGTGTCCAAATATACCTCCAAATTCAGTATATATGCACAGCTGTTGCTGTAGAAGCAATAGACAGCTATGAGCCTTCCCTACACCCGTCCTGCACATCTTTAGCTACTTTCCCTATTGTCTTTCCCTCTTTGTGCCCCCCTTTTCCCCACTTTTCTATCATCCCTTTTTTTCTTTTCTTTTAAAGAAATTAGCAAGGGGGTAAGTGGGAGTAAGCACTTTTAAGCAATATTAAGTGGGATTAAGCCCATTTGCATGGCGCTAAGCAATGCCTACACAGATTAATCACTTTTCAGGCTGTCTGTAAGCATATTTAACCAGAAGTTAGCATTTCTTACTACAATACAAACTTGCTTACAACTGCTTAAAAGTGCCTTTATCACTCTGTATCCAACAGCCCTTGTTCGGCTCAGCAGCAAAATAATCAGCCTTCGCAAGTCTCAAACCCAGGACCCAGCAAACCATAAACACAGCAAG
>NC_056729.1:887431226-887503726 GCF_019279795.1 Protopterus annectens
CTGAAGATAAACCAGGTGTGTGAAACATGTAAGCATGTAATTGAATGTAGTACTTGGTCTATAATAATGGGATAGATGATTATAAAAGATGTATATGTGCCATCAATACTTGCTGTAATGGTGTCCTGCTGAACAAATGCTATGGACATAGCATCTGGCTCTGTCTGCAGTCGGCCATACCTGTCAACTGTGCAGATCTGCACAGAATGTCAAGATTTAACCATCATAATGTTTGTTCTGTTCCTCCAAACTTCTATATTAGTCTGGCAAATAGCTGAAAGTGGAAGTGATGAAGCCATGACAGACACATGAGTTTCAGACCCCACCACCTTCAGAACAGTCATGGTAATGCAAAATGTATCATGCACAAACTTCATAGGCTTGTAATAGGCATATCTATGATCTGTCCCTATATATCCCCCTAATGTTAGGCTTTGTCCACATGTGATGCTCTAAGAGGTGGATAGGTTGGGTCACAGCTGAGGAGCCTGACACAACCTGGGAAAGGACAGCTCACATATGGCAACCACTAGACTGTCTGTCAAACAGTCATGTCTGTGCCACTGCTAGGCTAGTAAATGGAATGTTGCCCATATCCATATGTTACCTGTGAATATGAGTATTATACATGTTTCATTTGTAAATCTAGGATACCTATATAGGGCATGAGCATAGTAAAGCACTGTTGCAGATATGTGTTTTAAACTTCATGTGATATATTGAATGAATAACATTCAACTGTACGGTGTTCTTCTGGACAACGTTCACAGTTATGACAGATATCTGTAGTCACTTACACATATACTTGTGTTATAGCAGCTATATTGATACGTTATCAAAATTGACTTCCCTGTTTTGTCACCCAGTGAGGTGGACCAATGACCAGAAGTCCTGGTATAACAGGTTGAGACAAATGACTGCACTGCAAGACTGTAAATACAGTGAGCCATAATGACATTGAACACAAATGTGTGCCAGGTATCCCATGAGCATGTGCATGTATGTGCATGTTCAGCTGA
This sequence comes from Protopterus annectens, assembly GCF_019279795.1. Lineage (NCBI taxonomy): Eukaryota > Metazoa > Chordata > Ceratodontiformes > Protopteridae > Protopterus > Protopterus annectens. The sequence continues at coordinate 887,432,246 of NC_056729.1, forward strand.
AAGTCACAAAAGTAATAACATGGGTCACAAGCAGTCTGGAAAATAGGATGTGCATGTTGCACATGTGTAATATCACTGTCACGGCATACAACAAAATAAAATGTGTACTGCTACTGATTGTTACATTGCCATGACACTGATATGGGTACTACAGTAGGCAGACGTATCACGTAGTAATCAGAGAAGTGTACAATTGTGTTATGACCCAATGTCCATGCCTACCACTAACAGCTATATCAACACCCTTATACACTGGGTATCAAAATGTACACACCCCTGTTAGAATGCCAGGTCTGTGTGCTGTATGCCAATGAGACCACAAGAAGTCATGTCAAAATGTTTCTCACCTCAAATGTGACCCAAAACCTGTACAATTCTATTGAAAAAGAAACAAACCTGTTTCATGGAAGGTGAGCAACCATTGCCAAGTGAAGATGTGATATGACGTTAGAGTACAAACCAAGACAAATGGATGCTGTAATCATCTCAGCAGGTGTTTACACAACATACCAGTGTAAGGGTGTGTACACACATTCAACTGGCTTACTGTACTGAGTATTACTTCCCATATGCTGGAGGGACAGATTAATAACCCAGAGACTGCACATGCTGTGGAATAATCTTCCCATACATGTCAAGTAAAGCACCTCACTGGCCCTCTTCAAGAGAAATCTTAATGAGTGGATGCGAAATAGGAAATTCACCATGGGGATCACTCCAGTGGCTTAACTCGACAGAGGCACTGGGAACTAAGGTCGGGTGGCATGATACCAGGTTAATCCTATGGTCTAGGCTTGTAAAGGATCCAGGGCCATTAGTCTAGTACACACCAATGAACCTATGAACCTATATGTTTCCGCAGGACAGGTTGTTTTGTTCCCTATTGAACTGAGCAAGCTATAGGACACATCACAGGTTGGGATTGTGTTGACATGTGCTTTTGTGGGGTCATGTTCCAATTGCACAAGTACCATGCATTGTAACAGGGGTGTGTACACTTCATATCCACTGTAGCTATATGTAATCAGCAGTACCTTACCTGTGCAACCATCCTCCATCAACAATATAGTAATCCCCCTTGGTTGATACCACCAAGACACAAAGCACATAATAGGTTGATATAGTGGCTGTACAGGGACACATAGGTGCAGACCACAACTTGGAAGCAAGTGCACCTCCATCTGAACAAGCATGTAGGTTCACAGGTGACCTCTTGTAAGGCTGACTATAACTAGAAATCAAACATATCCAAACCACCAAGGCCAATTGCAACTATTTCTACACATATGTATGCAGTCTCAGAGCCAGTAACAGAAGTCAACCTGTATTGGGGGTAAAGCACACCTCATACACACATGCCATGGATATAGGCAACCTGCATCAGACAGGATAGGTGGGAACACTGGCACCCTGTCCACAACAGTAGTACAGGGGGATATGCACATCACCCACACTCCTGCCTGCATCAGTGGTGAGCATGGACACAATGCCGACTGATGGCAACAACAGCAAGTCTCCATGGGGCATGAGAAGATCACAGTTTGCCTCCTACATGAACACAGGCATGTGCTCACAGTCCCATCACACACTACAGTCAAACACACACATGCCACCATCCACACACCATCCACATGGAAGATGGCCACTGCCATCCCTCTGCACAGAAATGAATGATGTGTAGTGGATTATGCCATTAAGAGTCCAGCGTTGGGGGAACTGGACAGGTCAGGGCCAGGAGTGTAATGCAAAATGTACAAAACATGATAGCTTACAGTGTTATGGTATAGTCTGGATTATTTGCTAGAAATACTCACTGTTGATGTGCACGTGGACAACTGTATGAGGTCCTCTGACCTATTTTCCTGTTTATGTCTTCCAGGTACAATGTCCTGGGAATGTCTACCCACATACACACCCCTGGAAAATGACGCAATAATCCAGTACTTCATAGTCCATCATGCCATCCTCTTTGGGCGCAGGGCCCAGGATCTGCAGGACAGGACTTCCCTGTGGAAGGAGCTCATCCAGTAAATGATTTCGGCCTGCACAACTGCAATTATGAGCAGGTGCGGCATCACTGCACAGATCTGATCCACCATGCCCATCAGCGTGCCGCTGAAGTTAGGAGAGATCAGCTAGCCACAGGTGGGGGTCATGCCATCCAGCCCCCACTGACACATGCTGAGGAGCTCCTCACCAGCCTTGGGGCACCCATCTGCCAGCCAAGCCAGCAAGCTGAAGACAGATTTGTGGAAGTGGGTTCCACCCACAAAATGGACGAGGAGCATGCAGGTAAGGCCCCAGGTCACATTAGTAGACCACTGCTGCTTATCCATTTTTATCTGTAAAGTATCTACATGCATATGTCAGATAAGATAATCTGTTGTTGCAGTGTAGTAATGAACAGATGTGCATAATCTCTAGTATTGTGGGTTTGTATTGTTGATGTGCTAAAATGCTGCTCCGATCCTGTACCAATGCCACAGGTGTGGCTACTAACATTACATCTCTCACACAACTATTTAGATCCCTCTGGTATACAACTGGGACTGCAGCCTGTAGCTGGTTAGTATGGAGTTGTTTTGTTCAGGTTTGCCAATATACCAGCCATGTTATGGCCATGCTATTTGCCATGCACACATTTAACACATCTACCTATAATGCATTCTGTACATGTTCACTTATTGTTGCTGTTAACTGCACTGCATCACAGTGGTCACCATGGTGGCATATCTGAAGGGTATGTAAGAGTCCTGCAGTATACCTAACAACCTGTCAGTGCAAGATGTGTGGACAGAGATGAACATAATGGTGGGACAAATGTCCTACAGTAGGGGCACGTCCAAAACATTACCCTTATAGAGTGGCTACAACAGTGTATACACCACTATTACAATGGCAACTGTTCCTGATATAAACAATGGCAAATCACAATACCACATTCCACACCTTTTACTACCTGTAATGTGATCCTAACATGAACAATGAATGTGCAATATGGAATCCTATGTTAGGACAACAAATATGGGGAATACATACCTTAACAAACACTGGAATCATATGTGTGCAGACACTCCAAATAACATATTGTGGAAGCAGCTTGTGAGATACTGACAGCACTCACTCTTCTTGAGTACACACCTTCCATCAAGTGCAGGGCCTCAATGTCATAACAAGTAATGGTTTGCTGTCCAGGAAGTATGTCCATGACATTTTCCCACTCACTTGCAACAGAGGCAGCCGTGGCTTGCACACATCTTACAAACCATGAAATGGATCCCATATCTGAAAGGTAACACTCAGGAGTGGAAAATGTATCCTTACCTCACCATTGCATATACCATGGCAAACAGTGCAGACAGTCATGTATGTGTGTATGAAGTATGGGACAACATTGATGTAGAAAATGAACAGATGCCCATCCAAAACAGATGACAACACATGTTGCAAACTGGTCATGGAGGCTGCCCAGAAGCATGCAGCAACACTGAGGGACTTGCAGGAATGTCTAGCAAGTACTGCCTGAGCAGCACCTGTGTCGACAATCGCCTAGAATCTGCATAAGTGTGGCCTATGGGTTAGGGTAATCAGACAAAAGAGTTGTTCCACAGGAAACATCATCCAGAGCTCTCTACAGGTAGCATATGTATTACATCAAGTCTCCCAAAGGCATGTGTTGCAATGTGTAATGGTGTCATGAGACCAAGGTTAAGACCTACAGACAGTATTCATAAAGATACATGTGGTGCATAAGCAACACCTCACTCCACCTCAGGGCCACCATCCCCATTTTTACCTTGCTAATGGCATTGCACACCTTCAGGTTCACTGTTCATTAGCAGGAACTAGGCCAGTAGACATGGTATTTGGAATTTGGAACACTGCATCCCACTTTTATCCACCCCCTCCTCGCACACAGTCACAATGCCCATACATACCCCATCACCAGTGGCCATAGATGAGGGACAGTTGGCAGGTGGTGGCATGGGACAGGACAGTGTGGAGACTATGGCAAGTGTGTCTGTACACAGCAGCCATAGCTGGATGACTGGTGAGGTACCACACAGGCAGATATACAGGGGTGCTCGTAGGAGGGCTGCTGGCCATCATGCCCCTGGCAGAAGTGCCACATCAGGTGTCACCAGATGCATGTTTTGGTCTGTCATGAAGGCACAGGCATGTATGGAACGTTACACCAGACACAGTCTGAGGCTCTAGAGGGCTACTCATTCTTCTGTACTTGACAACATCTGTGATCTTGCAGGTGCCCACCGTTATTTTGCAGAGGTCCTGTATAGACAGTTGGGTGAAATGGTAGGAATCCTTGACCATGTGGTGTCTGTTGTAGAGCATGTGGTGGGAGTACAGTGGTGGCCACATGGACATAGGTCAGCAGCACCAAGAGGTGGAGGTCTACGTGGATGTGCAACAACTCACAGCTGCTCCCATAGTGGCAGTACCAGCACCAGCATTTCAGGGGGAATGCTGTCCACACCACAACACAGCAGGCCACATGCACGTGGTCCTGTATGGTCCCAACAGGGACACAGATCCAGTGGACAATTGTCATCATCAGGGGAGAGTACCATATCTGGGCTCCTGCCTGGAAGTGCCTGTGAAACCCCTGGCAGGCACAGTTCCCGTGTCCATGGCCAAAGACAATGAACTGTACACCCTGCCATGTATGGTCTGCAGCTGTCCAACAACCCCCCCATATAGGGCAGCCACATGGTAAACATGTGTGCATACATACACACACACACACTTCACCAACACCTAGGGCAACTCCATACCTACAGACACTACATCTGCACAGCCGATTTAATAAAGAACTCCCTAACCCAAACACATGATGTTAACCAAACGGCTCAGTGTAGGCCTCTGGCAAACCCACAAAACACCCTGTGCATATGATGATACCTGTGCCACATCCCTGTCATCAATACCATCAATGCTGGGACATGCTGATATGGTTCTTTTGCACAGGGTGAATGTCCTAAGGTTTAGCAATGCAATGCTGTTTAACATGCTTTCTGCTGGAATGATTAATGCTTACACGTCAGGGTATGTAGCTATCCAGCCATGATGCATTATAGCTGTTATTAACACTGACTGATTGTGGTCTCCACAATGTATTCTGTTTGTCTTCTAGGTGTCTATGTGTCAGCAGGATGTTATTCTGCTGTCCTGTCCTACAGGGGGTGTAGCACTGTGGTGACATACTGACTGTGTCATATCCCAGGTACAGCTGAACACAGGTAACAATTCTGCATAATAGTTATTGCATGTGCCACATGGCTGATAGGTCTGAGGGGTGTTCACAGGTGAGTGCATGGTGGCTGATGTCAGCAACTCTTCTACAGTGGACAATTGTAAGTGTATGGGGTGGCACACACCAAATATCCGTGAATAACACACACCCACACACACAAACACACACACACACACACACACACGTGTTTTGGTGTTGATGCAATACACAGAAAATACTGTTCACATGGATGTACTTCATTTTGCAGTGAACTATTTTTGGCCTGTGTAATTCCACCCAGAACAAATTGCCAAAACATCCCATCAGGAAATAATCAGTTCACCAGTTTAATGTCATTGACGATGGTACTGGCAAGGTATATGTCCTCTTCCTCAATGTAGTGCAATCCTGGAGTTGGTAAACATAGGTGTGCTAGTGTGGTTTGCACAGCCCCCCACTTTGGAGTGTGTGAGGTGGTGTAAAACCACAAATAGTGTGATTAACATCTACTTAACCTGTTAACATAAAAGTACAGTATAACAGCACACTAAGTGGGGGAATACCCACAACAATAACCCCAATGTGGGTGGCTGTGGCCACAACAACCACATCAATGTATATATACCAACTCCTGTATCGCTGTACAGTTGTACAGTGGGGAAGAGGGCATTTACACATCCACTACTAGTTTTGCTTGAATGTATTTCCACAAGATGATTGCTGTGAAATGTTACCTCTAGCTAGTTAGTTCTCGGACAAATGATCTCCTAGGACATATATTTTCTGCAAACTGAAGTAGATCTCTTCACATACACACACACTTACTTGGAAACACAGAGTAGAACCCCTACCTAGGTACTTATTGCTACTAATGTGTTTGGCTTTAATTGCTCACACCACAGATCTTTTAGGGTGAGGTGTGTACCAAGTTTTCTGTTAAGTGAAGAATATCACCAGGCCTTGTACAGTATGGTAATGGGGGATGTACTGGGTGTTAATGAACAATACATAGTATGACATACTATCATATACACATTGACAAACACATGCAGTCATAGACACATTTGACAGACCTGGGTTTAGCAGTGCTAAATACCTTGTCAGTGAGTCCATTCTGTTACAGAGTTTTTGCACACAGCACATGCATCATCGGGCTGGATAGTGTAATCAGTTACCTGTATGGTTGATGGTGACAGTGGTTCTCATACAGTAGACCTTGGGACATGTACTGGGGGTACTCTGGTGTGAAGACAGTGTACTCAGCACCCACACCCTACATTGGATATTGAACTCACTGAAACCCATGATAATGGGGACATACCCACAATCACACATTGACCAGGACTGCAATACAACCCCTTGTCTATCTAATCAGTGCTACTACAGGGATATGCATTTACTGCACATGCCACAGGGATAGTAGGGTGAGGGTTTGTCATGGCTCTCCTAATGTCAGCAATATCACTATCCCTTATAATGTATGGCAAGGTTTATTGTATTTGGAGAATGTGGCCTCAGAATGCTGTCGCCTACAAATATGCACACTCACACGCATACACACACTTGCCAGGACTCAAAGGGTAACCCATGCCTATCTACCCATTTGTAGAAGTGTTATGCTAGTACTGCAAACTCCACGTAGCCCATAGGGTGAAAAGTGTAACAAGGTACATTTAACATCAATTACAGCAGCAGCAGTTTCTAAGTATGACAAAGAGGGGTGTAGTGGGTGAGAAGGCCCTCATAGTATAGTCAACTACAAGTTTGTAAATACACAGACACTGCTATTCTCAGTAATGCATACTGACATATTTATCAGTATTGGGGTCCATAGGTGCATGTGTTCCTAGGTGAGTACCAGGCTAATGTCCATGGAGAGATGAGAAAAGTAGGGCATGTGGGTACACTTGTATCATGCCACCTGACATTTGTCAGCAGGCCATCTATCAAGCCAATGCCACTTGAGTGATCCCCAGGGTGACAGTTAAATTCAAGATCCAATCATCTGTTTTTCTCTTGCAGAGGGCAAGTGAGGTGCTCCAATTGACATGCATTCAATATATATTACATAACATAACCAGTCTCTGGGTTAGAGACCTGTACCCAAGCATGTTCTGTTGACTGTGGTAGTCTGGTTAAGGTATCCATGGCATGTGGTACATACAGGGTGGGGTTTCCTAGCTCTGGCATTCATAACACAGCTGGGTGACATGTCAGTGTCAGTCAATCAGAGATTGCCTGTAAGCAGCCAAGATGTATACCTGACATCTGCACATTTGTACAAAGGACAGACAGAAATTAGCTAGCCAACAGGTTATGCAGTAGGATGAATGTTTTGACAAATAGATGTCTGACACTGATAGGTATGCCATTACTACATGACAGCAGCCCTCAATGACATGTCTTAAACACATAGTAGTCTACAGTTTAAATCCACGTCAGATCAATATCCAACATGAGATACTTAATAACATACAGCTCACACACCAAGAACACAATAGTCAGTACTCAGAGTCCAGCTTTGCATGCAGGGGTGTATGGTTCAGGTACTACAATCTGCAATCGACTCTTACTTGGAAAATCACTGCTAAAAGTAGTAACGTAATGATACAATACATGCAAGTGTGACTGCATATAACCTGGGATACTACCCATGTATGAAACACATACAAAAAGAAAAGGTTGTGGTACTAGCCATGTATACTGAGGTGTCCCATACAGTATACTCACACCCCTTGCTACTGAAATGATAGCACATAGAAGCATGTTACGTAAATGGAATTAAATACACTTATTAAAGATGTCATTACCCTGCTATTTTATCAGACTGGAATGTGATCACTGGTAACGAGGGCTGAGCTATGCTTAGCAGGTGGTTGCACTGCTTAAATGTAAATGCTAAGCAGATTTGCACACTGGTAAGCGAAGCCTATACTGTGCAAGCGCCTTTTTGTTTAACCATATGTTTGCACCACTTAACGTCACGCAAACCCATGCATACCCACTTAAAGCTGCTCAAAACTGCCTTAACCACTCTGTATCCAACAGTTCTTGTTCTGCCTAGCAACAAAATAAACAGTCAGTGACCCCAGACCCCTCTAGACTATAGTCACAGCACTTAACCACTAAGCCATCTGAGCTGTACAAATGTATGTTGCTTGTTCAAATATATCATTCAGTACACATACTGAATAGTAGTGAACAACTGCTTTGACTACTACAATTGTTTACGATTTGTTAGTGAAAATAGTGTTGAATCGGTCATGTTTTTATATCTAAATATACACATATCAGATAACTATGTTGGAATACATCTGAGAATATATATACAACACTGATGTTTACACATAAGGATATGGATATATATATATATATATATATATATATATATATATATATATATATATATATATATATATATATATATGTAGATATATGCCATTTCACACTGAGCTTGATCGAAGGAAGGACACTGAGGAAACTCGGAGCTATAATATATAACATTAAGTATCCTGTTTTTTGTTTATTTTGTTCTTTATTTCTTTGTTATTTATAGCACTTTGTGTACTGTGTATTTTTCTAGCTAGTTTCACTGTGTTTGATGTATTAATTGGAAATTGTCCACTTTTATTAAGCATCTATTGGATTGTTTGTTTCTGATAACTTGTTGCAGTTAAACTCTTTTTTCTAGAGGCTCCTTTAGCTGTTTAAAACTTTCATTTAAAGGCTCACTGCTGCTTTTCAGCTGTGAGAAACATTTCTGCAGTTTGTTCTAAGTAGTGGGGATATTTGTAGCATTTCCATATTCAGGCTTGTATTTGGGCCTAGTGTTTGTGGAGGCTGTGTTTCTGAGCACATATTCAGGGACATCTTGGTTTAGCCAAAGCCATCAGGCATTTCATTGAGAGAGAATTGTTTGAGGTCATTGGCTGACTGAGGTCACCTGGACTACAGCTTAGACTAAGCACCTCATTGGTTCGTTTGAGATTTCTTTCTTAAAAGCTGTCTCAGGTTTCAACTTTCTGTTACCTAGGAAGTTCAGTTATGAGTGTTCTGCCATTTCACACTGAACTTGATCAAAGGAAGGACACTGAGGAAACTCGGAGCTATAATATATAACATTAAATATCGTGTTTTTTGTTTATTTTGTTATTTATTTCTTTGTTATTTATAGCACTTTGTGTACTGTGTATTTTTCTAGCTAGATTCACTGTGTGTGAGGTATTAACTGGAAATTGTCCACTTTTATTAAGCATCTGTTGGGTTGTTTGTTTCTGATAACTTGTTGCAGTTAAACTCTTTTTTCTAGAGGCTCCTTTAGCTGTTTAAAACTTTCATTTAAAGGCTCACTGCTGCTTTTCAGCTGTGAGAAACATTTATGCAGTTTGTTTCCCACCCTCCCTCCCTGTTGGTATAGTGTTTTTATAGTTGGTGGCTTTGCAGTTGCCCGCCCCTAGTGTAAATTTGATCTGGAACCCCTCTCCCAGTCTAGTGTCATTACCTCATTCTATCCAGTACAGGGAGAACATTTGAGAAGGCCAATCAGCTTAGTTTCTGCTACTTCTTTCTCTATTTCCTTTCTCTCTTTCCACTTAATTAAAAAAAAATTATCTGCTTTTACTGTATTTGTGTTTCTTCCTACTTTATTTTGCTTTTGCATCATCTTAAAAGTACTAAATTGTATTTATTACTGCTGGTGTAACTCATTCTAAGCCTTTTAGTTTAAGCACTTGGGCTTCAGACCAGTTGTTTTACATTAAGAAGGTTTGTGGTCTGCACTGTAGTGGCAGAACAGGAAGCTTACATCCTTCTAAGTTGGGAACTGCTGATTGAGGGCTCAGTGTCTGTTATTCTAAAAGTGTATTAATTCTGGTTTAAGCACTTGGGCTTCAGGCCAGTTATTTTACATTAAGAGGGTTTGTGGTCTGCACTCTTGTGGGAGGAGAGGCTGGACTCTGCCCTTCTGAGCTGGGAATTTCCGGTTAAAGGCTTATAGTGCCTGCATATCTGAACTGCTTCTTACTGAAATTGGTACACCTTGTTTGCTGTAGCATAGACTAGATCCAGGCCTGCTGAATCTAGCTTTGTTTGTATAACTTGAGCACTAATCCAAACATTCTTTAAAGTATTCAATTGTATTTATTACTGCTTGGTAGTAACTTGACTAAAGTGTAGCTATCATTCTAAGTCTTTTGGATTAAGCACTTGAGCTTCAGACCAGTTGTTTTACATTAGGAAGGTGTGTGGCCTGCACTGTGGTGGCAGAACAGGTAGCTTACATCCTTCTAAGTTGGGAACTGCTGATTGAGGGCTCAGTGTCTGTTATTCTAAAAGTGTATTAGTTCTGGTTTAAGCACTTGGGCTTCAGGCCAGTTATTTTACATTAAGAAGGTTCATGGTCTGCACTCTTGTGGGAGAAGAGGCTGGACTCTGCCCTTCTGAGCTGGGAATTTCTGGTTAAAGGCTTATAGTGCCTGCATATTTGATCTGTTTCTTACTGAAATTGGTACATCTTGTTTGCTGTAGCATAGACTAGATCCAGGCTTGCTGAATCTAGCTTTGTTTGTATGCTTGTTGTTTGTTTGCTTGTTATTTCCCTGAAACGCTAATTCCACCTAAAACATAGCTTTTCAGCATTTCTGTGGATCCCTAGTGATATCTGCATCGCTTACTGTACTTATTTCCTTGTTTCACTTGAAAGAAAGTTACTGTTTGTCATTTTTGCATTTAGGTTACCTGTAACACATTGCATTTAATTTACCTGGCACTTACTCACTAAGTCAGCACTAAAAAATTAAAAGCACTACACCCTCACAAACTCCCCTTGAGTACCTTGTTCCCCATTGACTCTTTTTTTCAATTATAAAGGAATTCCCAATACTATTCTAGCATGTCCAAATGTCAGTTGTCAATCTCCTCTCCGGTCCAGCTGGTGAATCTGGGAATCTTGAGGCAATGTTACAACTGCCTCATGTACACAGACAACCCTCTCCGCCTCCCAACAAATTCCAACACATGTGAGAGATGCAATCATATAGCCAAACTGGAGGCTAACCTCTCTCAACTCAGTACTGGAGTAACCAGTCAGGAGGAGAAGGAAACCACACTCACTACAATTCCAGTCTCACATAGACATACCAAGACAGCAAACCAAACACATAAACACACAAAAACATACTCGGATGCTCTAAATAAAATTCTGCCTAAGCAGCAGAGACCTCCAAAGCAGACACCCAAGCAGCCGCTACCCCAAAACAAAACACATGCAACACAGAGCACACAAAGCCAGTGTGCCGAACAGTCACAGCCCTTAAGGCTAAACAACACACCTGATACACTTGTAATAGGTGACTCTATAGTCAGGCACACTGACGTCCCGCTCACCAGGCTGAACAAGGAGAAGGTCACGGTGAGCTGCCTGTCAGGTGATAGGATCAACCACATAGCACAAGCACTCAGGTCACTCCAAGGCAAGTACAAATATGACTCAGTCATTGTCCATGCTGGTGTGAATGACCTGAGACGTACCTCCCTGGACTACATGAAAAGAGACATAGAAGAGCTCTCTGAGCATGTAGCAAAGGCCGGTATGACCCTTACCTTGAGTAGCATCTTACTCTCACCAAGAATGATGCCACAATATGAAGACAAGATGATCAATTTCAACAAATGGCTTAAGTACTGATGTCATTCAAAGGGGATCCAATGCCTGTCAGCCTGGGATGACATGCTCGACAAGCCATGATGCTTTGCTAGGGACGGCTTGCACCTGTCACCCCTGGGCTTTCAGATATTGGCAAAAGGCTCTTGCTACCCCCATAATGCCTTTTTTAGGCAAGACGCAAAAGACAAACCCACCTCCATAGGTATCACAAGGGATAAGAAACTAAGAGTAATGCTAGTCAACGCCAGAAGTCTAAACCTCAAGATGCACACACTCGAAACTCTCCTTAGCATGGAGAACATCGATATCTGTGCAGTAACAGAAACCTGGTTCAAGGCTTCCAAGAGCACCCCAGCACTACCAGGTTATACCTCATACCATGCTTTTCGGCCCCAAAACTTGGACTGAACCACAAAAGGAGGGGGAGTATCAATATTCGTCAAAGATACCCACACCTCCAAGTTGGTGGCACAGCACGAAGCATCAGAGACTATCTATGTGCAACTAACAGTGGGTAAAACTGCCTTCCAGTTTATAGCCTGCTACAGACCACCCTCCAAAACCCATGAACCCCACTCAGCCTTCCTGAGAATACTGGAAAATATGAAGGTCTCTCCAAACACCATTATATTGGGCGACTTCAACTACCCAAACATAGACTGGGAGCATTACTCTAGCTCCAACACCCTAGCCCAAAGGTTCCTAGAATTTATAAACTTAAATGCTATGGAACAACTTGTTACCACTCCCACAAGAGGGGAAAACATACTGGACCTGATCATCACCAACATGGGGACTCTATGCTCCAGACCAGAAGTGTATCCCTCACTGGTAAGATCAGACTATAAACTAATCTCACTGGATATTCACATCCCGACCCCACCTCCTGCCCAGAAAACCACAGTGAAAAAGTTCTCTAAAGCAAATTTCACACTCCTCAAAACCGAGGTGGAATCCTTCAAAGCCCCCGGGCCTGTGGAAAATACGGCCCATATCGCAGAATCCTTTATAACCGCATTCTATGAACACCTTCAGGAATGCATGGATCATGCAATCCCAAATAAAACCAAGACCCAATCCTCCAAAGGCAGACGTCCTGTCTGTTGGACCCCAGCCATAAACAAACTATACAATAGAAGGAGGAAGCTACTACATGATAGAGCAAAATCCCAAAAAGGGAAGGCATCTCTGATCAGTATTAGCAAAAAACTATGAGCACTCATAAAATCATCTAAGGCCAGCTTCGAGAGAAATATTGCACAGGACACTAAGAATAATCGCAAGTCTTTCTTTAGTTATGTTAGAAATCTGGGTGGGAATTCCCAGATATGCTCAGAATTAGTCCAAAATGACAAAAAATACACCGAACCCACAGACATTGCCAACATCCTAGCTGACAGGTTCAGTGCAATCCCCCCCCCCACCAAAAGGGCAAATATCTATCCCAGCAGAGTGCTGCCCCCCTGACATCTCAGATGCTCAGGTAAGAGCAGCCCTCTCCAAAGCAAAAAACAAAGCATCAATGGGACCAGACGGTGTCCCAGGCTGCATCCTACATGAACTCCAAGAAGAGATAAACCCAAACATAAAACTACTGTTCAATCTCAGCCTTACTACAGGATATGTACCAAAGAGTGGCGTACAGCAACAGTGGTCCCTCTCCACAAAGGTGGTGCCTCAACGAATCCTGGAAACTATCGCCCCATAAGCCTGACTAGCTTGGTCTACAAAGCTATGGAAAGGATCATCATCCTTATGTATGATAATATATAAAATAAGCCTGACTAGCTTGGTCTGCAAAGCTATGGAAAGGATCATCATGGACCTCATAAATAAAGATATTGGGGACCTACAGACACTGGATCCTACCCAGTTCGACTTTGTTAAGGGCAGATCCTGCCTCTTAAGCCTGGTCGATTTCTTTGAAACAGTCACCAAGGCCATTGACGAGGGAAAGTGGTCCACACAGCCTACCTGGACCTCGCAAAAGCCTTCGATACAATACCCCACTTGGGCATTATAGATAAGCTCACCAGCTTAAATATAAACCCCTATGTCACTAGATGGGTTGCAAACTGGCTCAAGGACAGAACCCACATGGTTAGAATTGCTAGAGCCATGTCAGACTCCAAACCAGTTACAAGTGGTGTCCCACAAGGCTCAGTCCTGGGACCTCTCTTGTTTGGTATATATTTCTCAGAGGTACAGGCCAACACGGAAGGACTGTGGCTGACCAAGTTCACAGATGACTGCAAACTGGGCGCCATAATCGACTGTCCAGCCGACACAAACATCCTCCAAAAGGGCCTCATAGAAACAGACAACTGGTGCCAGAGCCATGGCCTCAAGCTAAATGCCAAAAAGTGTATAGTCATCCCCTTTGGCAAAAACAAAGTGCCCACAAATTACCACATAGGTGGTAATCCATTAAGTACAGAAGAATTAATTAGGCACCTGGGGACCCAAGTTGATAGCAATCTCTCATTTGACAACCACTTGGCCACAGTGGTTAGAAAAACATTTTATATAGCCCACCTAATCATGAAGGGATTCACATCTAGATCAGGGGAGGTCATTGTGCCTCTTTACTCATCCCTCATTAGGCCCATAATTGAGAACAATGCCCCTTTTGGGATGTACCTTACCAGACACCTGCAGCAACTGGAAAGACCCCAAAAGTACCTCACCAAGAGGATTAAAGGGCACAAACAGATGCCATATGCTGCCCGGTTAAAGAAACTCCAGCTCTACACAGTGGCATACTGCCTGCTCAGAGGCGATCTGTGCCTGACGTATAAAGCCATGTCCAACCCGGAATTAATGGACATGCTGCACCTCAGAAAATCCAAATCCCATCGAGCCACGCTACCGAGAGACTTGAACCTCAGCACTGAAATAAATAGGACAAGCTGGAGGGACAGATTCATAACCCAGAGGCTCCCTTCACTCTGGAATAAAATGCCAGTCCAGGTTAGGCAGAGTTCCTCATTGACTCTCTTCAAAAGGAATCTTGATGAGTTGATGGGAGATCGTAGGTTTACCCCGGGTATTACTTCTGTGTCACTGTTAGATAGAGGCGCAGTATACTAACCTCGAAAAAGGGCATAGCAAAATTAATTTAAAATGGGTGGCGAAAGCCAAACACACTCTGGCTAGGCTTATAAATGCCCTAGGGCAGATAGCCTAGTATGAACCTCTGAACCTATGAACCTATTTGTACATGTACATGCACATGTATATATATATATATATATATATATATATATATATATATATATATATATATATATATATGTATGTATATATAACATATGCGGTCTATATCAGATGCACTAAAAGACTTTAGCATGAATGCTCACATGAGCGAAAATGCTGGGAATCAAAACTGTGTTTGTGGGATCGTGTTACAGTGAGGAGTGGGATATTTGCCCTTTCCTCACTGTAGTGCAACCTCGGAGTAATATATAGTTAGCGGGGGGTGGGGGCGCAGCCCCACACAATAGCAAGTTTGATTACTGGCATTTTCGCTCATGTAATCATTCGCGGTAAAGTCTTTTTGGTTTTATAATAAAGACCCACATATGCCCATAACATATAGTGGAGTCATAACTCAGTACCATAAGTCACAACCTCTTAGTGCAGGGAATATAATGTAAGTATTGCAGTTATAAATGTAGAATGTTGCTACAATAACAGGGGTTGTGTCAACAGACATGTTGTGTAGAAAGTCACTTTTGATACTTATATGTACGCCATCTGTTACTGACAGATATCATAAAATCATCATAGTGAAGTACCACAGAAATCACAGTAATGATCCAGTGGAATACAGCAGAAATATGACCAATAAATATGGACAGTTTGAAACACTCTGGTCAGTCCAGAGGTATACACAGAACTCCTTAGTGCAAGACGTGTGGACCAAGCCTGACAAAGGGGATGTTTACATCCATGAAAATGGGGATATCACACACATACTGGAATAGATAAGCTCATGCAGTTGATGCATTCACACCCTCCTGTCTGTCCTAACAGATATGAACTGGAGGAGCAGATTTCCCAAGCCCACATACTCCCCACTAGTTAGTGACATACATCCCACTGCTTTTTCAGAAATACACAACACATATGGTGTTTAGGCAACAGTACATCTGACAAATATCTGGACATAACATCACACTAGGTAAATACACTGAGCTGCTAGGCATGTCACAAAGCACTGTGTAAACTACAGGCAGATTGCCACAGCACTGACCCAAGTTTCCTATGAGGGAATACACATGTACTTGCAAATTTAGAAGGCACTACAGGCATGAAACAGCATGGAGTAACAGACACCAGTGTGAAAGTGCATACCCACAACCAGTCTCAACACAGTCAGAGTCACATTATGGTAAGCCTAATTAATAGTATGGACTGTGTGAACAAAACCATCCTCATATTTGACACTCACACACTAACCCTACCTATACTGGCCCAATTCACAGTGTAGCCTAATGCCTGACTGTGGTATGGGACATGTGTCAGTCTGGCCCTACAAACATATAAGCTGATAGTGTGCCAGAAACTGGAGCAGCACGCAACATCAGATAGAAGAGGACCAAGAACACTGACATCTACCACAGTCTGTACACTGGCCAAGTAACATATTCACAATACACTGCTACACAATACTGACACTTTGTTAACAATCACCATAAGTACGCATACCACAATACTGTACAGACTACAACAGAATGTCCAGGTTTTGTCCTCAAATATAAGGCCTACTATACATAACATGTCTAGCAGTCTGATATATCACTGGCTTGTTATCAGGAATGATGTCAGTAAATAATGATATACTGTACATATGCACCTCTTACTGCATGACATATGGAAAAAGGGTGACAGACTTCGGGGACAGAAGCACAAACACAGGGCTAATATTGACATATTGCTGTGATAAACTGAGAAAATTCCTGATGTAACAGGGTTTGTTGTGACATATCTCTTCTAAGGGATATGAAGTCAGTAACAGGCATAGATGTCACCATGTACTGACTGCAGTCATCAGAGTATACTACTGCATTTCTAAAGATAGGAAATGTGTGAGTAACACACCACATCTAAGACTCAAAACTCTGGCCAGTCTGCAGATAGCCCTACAGGTGAGAGTTTCCTCAATCACATAACACTGTCATCCCAAACTGTAAATAATGTAGAACAGCCATATCCACACAAACCCTGTTAAACCAACATTACTTCAAATGTAGAACAGCAATACTTACATTCTGTCCACATGTCTGGAACATCCCCCTCCTGTTTGTTGGGCTGTTTCCACAGTGCATGTTGTAAGAGCTATTTCCAGCTACCCTCTGTGATGTTGTTTGCCAGACACCCACATGAAGTCCTGCTCACAGTGGAGGAAAAGGGCCAACACTCACATGAAGTGCTTAGTTATAGGAGTGTGTTTCCATGCAACTGGCTATAGGAATGATACCACAGCTGTTCCCACATGCAATTAGCAAGTGGGGGACTCCAACTTGTGCACAGACCATCAGCTGATAATGAGCATTACCTACAAAAATCATGCTGCTGCCTATGCAAAACAGATGTACTTTTCCACATCCACCAGAGAGGAGAGAGAGAGACAGAGAGAAAGTAAGAAAGGAAGAAGGAGCCAAGCTTGTTTGTGTATGATCCGTGGGTGGAGAGTGGTATCTAGGTATTATAATGGTTGCCTATATTGTTTACTAATCCATATTGTCACATAGCAATTGCATATGGCAGTACACATTTATGGCTGTGGATTGTTTGCAACCTCTACAGTGTTTGAAAACTGTTGGCATTGTAATGTGGACATTGGAACATATAGGTTTTGAATATAATGATGTAGCAAAACCCATGCTGCAATGGATCCTGTCATTACACAATTACCCCAGCACCCACACAGGACACTGATGACACACACTTACCAGTACTGAGTTTCAAACCCCTACTTGGCTATGCATTGCTATTACAGTGGTAAGCAGTTATTGCATGCGCCACCAAGCTTATATGTTGAAGAGTTGTTCAAAGGTGTCTTTGAAGGTGAGTGACCTCAGCAGTAGTGCTAAAGGAGGGTAAGGGAAGTGTAGTAAGTGTGAATATTCACAAAATCAAGTGTCAACAAAGACACACACACACACACACACACACACACACACACACACACACACACACACACACACACACACACACACACACTCTCTCACAGAAACACACACATTATCACAGTTGGCAGGATCAGGATTAGAACTCTTTCCTAACTAGTTTGCTACACTATAATATTACACAGTCATCGCAAGCACCACAGAGATTATAGGGGTGAAACATGGCCAAAGGGTTATTTCAAGGTGACTGACATCAGCAGGCGTGCTAAAGTAGGGCAATGGGAGGTGTAGTGCATGTGAATGTCCTCAAAATCATTCATCTCCACACACACACACACACACACACACGCACACACACACACACACACACACACACACACACACACACACACACACACACACACACAGACACACACACACTTGCCAGTATTGAGATCAATAGGTTCATAAACTTCACATGTGTGTAGTAGGTGAATGAGCCTGAAGGCTCTATGAGGCTAGGCCAAGGGAATACCTTGGCATCAGGCCACATGACAATAGTCCCCAGTGTGGCATAGGGGTGTAGTCCCCTGAGTGGTCCCCAGGGGTGGGTATTATATTCACCATCCACTCATCTGGGTTACTATTGTGTGTGGCCAGTGATGTGCACTGCTTCCCATGTATGTGATCTATATTCCATAACATGGACAGTGTCTGGGTTGTGCACATGTCCCACACGCATGTTCTTTGATGTGAGGAAGTGCACTTGAGTTCTCTGGGTCATGTTGTGTGGACAGATTGTTATCTTCTAATGTAGCATTCGTGACCTCATTTGGTGAGATCTGGCTATGTAACTGAGGTCGTGCTTGCACCTACATTGACAGCATGATATGGGTATTCAGTGGAGTTAGTGGTGTCTGTCCATACAGGGCATGTGTATAAGGCATGGTATTCCCTTTGTGAGTTACGTTTGCAGACTCTAAAGTTGTTGCAGGTGTCCAGTGGGGAACATGGCAAAAGGGCCACTGTACACATTTATTTGCCTACTGAGGGGATGGAACAGGGTGCCATGTCCTTTTACTTGCTGGATAACACACAGTCAGGAGATTTAACACATCAAAGTACTTTCTGATGTCAGTGGCACTGTTGTGGTCAACAGGCATGTAGTTAACTGCAATCACACCGTAGTTACTATCTGTGAGGCAATATGCAGGGAACTGCTAATATAGTGGTTGTTGCCTAGCCAAGTGTATTTGTGTATGAGACATGGGTGGAGAGTGTTCTCTGAGTAATAGAAGGGCTTCCCATATTGTTCACCAATCTATAATGTCACATGTAGATCTATGGATTGTCTACATCAACCTCTCTGGTGTTTGACATCTGTTGTCCTTGTAAAGTAGACATTGTGACATATACTAGGTCCTCAACATAATAATTTAGCAAAATCTGCCCCACAATTAATTCTTTTATTACATAATCTCAACCACCTTCACACAGGATACTGATGACACACACACACACACACACACTTGCCAGTACTGAGATTCAAACCCCTCCCTAGCTATGTATTCCTACTATAGTGTACTGCATTCACTGCATGCACCACAGAGTTTATAGGATGCATGTTGTCCCAAGGTACTTCTAAGGTGATGAACATCACCAGCCCTTGTAAATACTGGCATTGGGTGATGTA
Source organism: Protopterus annectens (assembly GCF_019279795.1). NCBI lineage: Eukaryota > Metazoa > Chordata > Ceratodontiformes > Protopteridae > Protopterus > Protopterus annectens. Next base: position 887,451,967 of record NC_056729.1, read on the forward strand.
GTGGGTGAGAGATCCCAAGAATAATTTTACCCTACACACCCATTTACATTTTCCAGGGGTGAGGTTCAAACCTCTATCAAACAATCTTTACGGACCATTATGTTATGCATTTACCACTGCCCTTACATGGTTTAGGGTTGGCAACAGGTACTTCTGAGGTGAATGATACCTGCAGGATTGCTAAAGTCAGGATGCGAGATGTGTACTGGGTAAAAATGGGGCCAAAATCTTTGAGGAACAGACAAACATATGTACACACACAAATACTTTTTGAGATTCATATCCATACCTATGTAATTACTGCTACTACATTGTTCCGCATTGATGGTACGCGCCATGTAGCTTATAGGTTGGAAGGCTCTGCCAAGGTATCTTTGAAGGTTACTAACATCAGCAGTAGTGCTAAAAAAGGGGTAAGGGGATAGTAGTAAGTGTCAATGTCCATAAAATCAGGTATCATCAAAGACACACACACACACACACACACTTTCTCAAAGAAACACACACAGTTTCAAAGTTGCTATGGCTGGGATTAGAACTTCTGTCTTACTAGTATGCAACACTATAGTGTTATGCAGTTATTGCAAGCAACACGGTGCTTACATGTTGGAGAGCTCTCCAAAGGTATCTTTGAAGGTGACTAACATCAGCAGCAGTGCTAAAGGAGGGGTAAGAGGAGTGTAGTAAGTGTCAATGTCCATAAAATCAGGTATCATCAAAGACACACACATACACTCTCTCACACAAACACACACAGTTTCTATGTCTAGGATTAAAACTCCTATATAACTAGTATGCTACACTATAGTATTACACAGTTATCACAAGCACCATGGAGCTTATATTTTGGAGAGTTCTCCAAAGGTATCTTTCAAGGTGACTAACATCAGCAGCAGTGTTAATGGAGAGGTAAGGGGAGAGTAGTAAGTGTCAATGTCCATAAAATCAGATATCATCAAAGACACACACGCTCTCTCACACAAACACACAGAGTTTCACAGTTGCCATGTCTGGGATTAGAACTCTTACCTAATTAGATTTCTACACTACAGTATTACACACATATCACAAGCACCATGCAGCTTATAAGGCTGAGACTTGGCCAGAGGGTTATTTCAAGGTGACTGACATCAGCAGGAGTGCTAACATGGGCAATGAGAAGTGCAGTGTTTGTGAATGGGCCATAAACCATTCCTCTGGAAACACACACACACACACACACACACACACACACACACACACACACACACACACACACACACACACACACACACACACACACACACACACACAAAAACAGCTACACACAACTTTACATTTGACAGGACTGGGTATACAAATGCTAGATGAATACTGATTTGTACTATCATGTTACACAGTTATCACAAGCACCACAGACACTATAGGGCTGAGGGCTACCAAAAGCAATATCTACAGTGACATCAGCACATCATGTGATATCAGCCAATTGGGTGTGTGGTGGGTGAGACAGGCCTCATGATGGAAATCTCTCTGTCACTGTCTGTCTCTCTCTTTCCCACATCTTTGTGTGTGTATGTTTGACATATTATAGTGTTGGCCTTGGATATGTGTGAGTATTCCTATCCAATGTATGTGTAAAGCATGGATGATGTACAATGTGGTGTATGTGCACAGACATCTCCGACTGAAATATATGTATAGTCCAATGTGTTGTCAGACATGGGCTTCATTTCTCCAAGTGTAGGAGCATGCCCAGTATGACCTTATACACTGAGTGTGTGAATCCATTCCAGGTAGGTTGTACTGCAGTCCAGGGTTTGGTGTTCTACACCTACAGCTAGTAACCTGTTTCTGCAGGACATCTGTAGATAGATTGACAATATGGAGTCACAGTGGGCAACAGATAGTGGGATACTGTAACTATTGTGTCTGTGCTGCTTGTGTTACATGGTTAGTGTTAGCAGAGATATTCAGACATATGTGCTGTTTTACACTGTGATGTATTATGTCATCAACTACTGACAGATATACTTATCTGCTCACAATTATTTCCTGGGAAATATAAGATGAATGAAGCTGTGTCCAGTATTGTGGTCTGCAGCCTACATATTCTTCCACACTCATGCCATTCTGGAGTGGTAGGTGCAGACACTTGCTGATGGGTCTGTGTAAATGGTCCTGCATCTTGGTACTGTGGAGGCTGAGGATCCCCTTCTTGTACATATATTGACGTAACAGAATGGCCATATCCTGCTGTGGTCATATCTCTCAGCTGTACAGATTCACCCTGGTTACCCAGAGGCAGGGCTCATATATCTGGTCAGTTCCCCTTCACATTGTGGTTTATGAGCAGGTTTGTAGTCACCCATTACTGGATTTGCAGGCAGGGGTAGTATCGGCACGCATCAGAGTTTCAGACTTCACACACTCCATGATGTCCATACTTCTACACCCCCCACTCTGTTATTCTATCCTCTTCTTAACATTATGTGAGTGGTATCTGAGAAGTATCCCTATAGTTGTTCCTTCATCCCAGCGGTATTTAGGGGTTGGTCCACAGTTCATGCAGTAGGACATGGTGGGCAAGCTACTGGGATTTATCAACATGGCCTTGCATTTGTGTTCTGTTGACTGTATTATTTTGTTAGTTGGGGCCCCATCAGATAACATTCAGTCACTCCTACATTCCCAGGCTGTGAGCCACTGGATTCCCATGGGGTGACAGGGTAAGTTTGCGAGGTGTTAATGGCAATAGTTTCTGTCCATATTACTCTATTGGTCTGGATGCTGGCAGGGTGCTGCTTACAGCTGGGGACACAACTGCATGGGACACCTTTTCAGCATGCTACATTCTGTGGGTATCCCCATATAGAAGTGGGGGTCATACTGTACTCATTCCCACCAGCAAGGATATGACCTGTGATAAGCCTGTGGCTAATGGTGGGGTGAGCTGAGTGCATATGTGATATGGAAGCTTTTTGCAGCTGACTATCAGGTATACATGGGACATTCCCCTTATGCTGCCTTGTGCAGGGACATAGGCAGTCCCTCATTACTTCATAACTGTGCCTTTTGTGGTCTGCCACTGATTGGCCTGACTACATCAGTATTCCATACTACACAGACAACTAATGTGCTGATAACCTGTATGTACAATTCCAAAGGTCTGTGCCATTGACAGCTACATTTTATGTACTCTGTCTAGGGTACTTCCACCTGTGTATTGTGTGTATGTCTGAGCCCACATTTACAGCATGTCCATCTTTCAGACAATGAGAGATATTGACATCTGGACAATGAGTATGGACAACTGCTGACATGAGTATTTCTGAGAAACATTGCGGTTGGCATTGCAGTTATGGGAACATGGGCCTGTCATCAACAGTACTGGCCATAGGCCACTGAGACACAACCCTCCATGCCTACAGGCTGACCACTTCAAGATTATATTGAACACACAACAACTTAACACACCGACCTCTGCATATTGTACATATGCAACAATCTATCCTGTAGATTGGGCCAGCTCAGGTAATCTGTGCTCCACTGTTATTAAACCCACATGTATATGTTACTGCATTTCTACATATGATTGTGGGGGGGTGGGGCACACATGATGACTTTAAACATTTGCTATGAATGTACTGGTATTTCAGGTATTCTGTTGGCTTCCATTTAATTTTGTATTCTGACCTATCATGCAGACTGGAGTCATATCAGTATAGTACAGATCTTAGGTTTTATTGACCTACATTTCAGTTTCAGACCTCTTACAATTTAGAACTATCATACAACTGTCAGACTTGTTGTAGTCTGTGTAGGTCTGGAGGGGGGGCTATTCACCATTGACATCAATTGGAGGCCTTAGCCCAGCCTTTGTTTATGGTCATCTACACCTGTCCTGCTGGCTGAGGCTGGTGTTGAGTATGTGAGCCTCACTGACATGCATGTGTCTGTCCTATGGACACACATTTGGGCCACCACATGTACTGCAGTGGGATTTGCAGCCTTGTCTAGTACTGCCTAGTATGTTGACACCAGTATTTGTTATGGATTTCATGCTGCCCATGTAGGTGTCCACTATCTGCTGCCATCCCAATCAGCCACCCAATTCCCTTGCATGCTCACATCCATACCGTAGATACAACTATCAGAACATACTACTCCATTCAGCAATTCATAGGAAGAGTCACTTACCTTGTGGCCGTGCCAGCATTGAGGATGGTGATGGAGGACTAACTATGTCAGATGCACATAGTACACTCCCTATACATGGTAAAGCACATGTACTGTCATGTTTGTCATCCCTTTTACTGTATGTGTGAGTCAGAGAGAGGTGTCATTCCCTGGGTCCCTACCATGTCAGTGTATGTGCTATGTGTTGCCTCTTTGCCAAAGCCTGGGCATACTGGACATGCCTCCTTCTGCCTGCATGGGCAGACTCAGGTTGTTCCTCCTCTGAGTCCCTCTGTGCCTGTGATGGCTTTGGCAATGGTGGGGAGCTGTGTGGCCTTGCCCCATGCTGTTCCTGCTGCAGCTGTTTCTGCAGGATCATATTGTGTAGCATGGCACATACTATGAACATTTGTGTGAATGTAGCTGGAGAGTACTGCAAGGCTCCACCGGATATGTCCAGGCAGCGGAACCGTGACTTGAGCATCCCAAACACATGCTCTATTATGATTCTGGTTTATGTGTGTGCCTCATTATGGAGTTCTTGTTCAGGTGTGTGTGCATTTCTGATGGGTGTCATCAGACATGGCTCCAGTGTGTAACCTGCATCCCCCTCTAGGTGGCCATATGGGATGTCCCCAATGGCAAATAACTGGTGCAGCTGTGTCATATGCCAGATGTGGGAGTCATGATAGACTCGAGGCTGCCAGCACACACATTCAAGATAATGCCCTGGGCATCGCACATGATCTGGCAGTTGATGGAAGGGAAGCCCTTGCGGTTTATGTAGACCCTACCCCACTCACTGGGTGGTGCTTTGATGTATATGTGCGTGCAGTTTATAGCACCCTCTACCTCAAAGTATTCTGCTATTTGGTGGAAGAGACACATATTGTTGGTCAATGCCTCACAGATATTGAGGAAATATATCTCTCACTGGCATGTGCTGACATGGCATCCAGGAACTGGTGGAGTACCCTGGATGCTGATGCCTGTGAGATCCCCATGATATCCCTAGTTGCCCTTTGGAAGGTACCTGTGGCTAGTATTCTTAAGCCTACACATACCTTGGTATCCACTGGGATGGGTTCCCCTCTGTTGGTTCTGTGTGTGAGGCGTGGCCAGCAAAGCTCAACAATTTGCTGTAGAATGTCCCTGTCCACCCTATAGTGCTCCACTATCTCCAGCTCATGTAGCCCCTGGTAGGTTACCCTGGGTCTGTACACTCTTCTCCTTCTCCTTACTGTGGGTTGGTCATCAGCATTCACATCCTCACCACCCTCAGCCTCTTGCACATATTGATGTATGACAGCAACAGCAGCCCCTAACATTTTGTTAGTTTTGTCAGGTAAACTTTCCCTGTCTGTGTACACTGGTGGTGTAGAGTTTGTGAGAAAAAACAGACTGGAATGTGTTTGCATAGTTTATAGTAGTATGCTAGGCTGTTCCATGTGTAATTGGCTGATTTGGATGCATTTCACCTGCCAACTATGCTAGTTCTCCTTGACTGCCTTCCTACTACTGTTTTCCCTTCCCATTGCCTTTCTGTTTAAGCCCCGAGGTGCAGCGGGCATACCCAGTGCTCAGATGTGAACTGACCTATTCCTCTTTTTCTTTTTTATTTTGTTTAGAATTTGGTGCGCAGTGCACACACCCATTTAGGCAATGTAAACACTGCTAGGCTGCCTCAGACACACCCCCTTCCTTAGCTGTGCTTAGCTAAGAGCAAACACGGGCCACAGAGCTCCAATAAGCTTACAGCATGCATGAGACTCCCCCTTATGAGGTCATCTACCTCTTATACAATGGTGTTCCTGCAACTACACTGTTGGGTGGTGTCTATATTAGAATATTGAAGTTTCACAACTTTGAATGTTCTAATATCGACCCCTATTCAGCGAACGCTGAAAATAGTGAAGGTGCGGAAAACCGAATTTCTTCCTAGGGAAGGAATTTGGTTGGCCGTTCCTGTGGCTTCACTATGTTCAGCACTGTGGTGGAAAGTTACAGGTTGGGATCAGGTAATTGTGAGATTGTGTGGATGTGAGGGCTAGGGCGTGGGGTAGGTGAGTTAGGGTTAGGGTGTGGGTTAGGTAAGTGTGCGATTGTGTGGACGTGAGGGTTAGGGCGGGGTAGGTGAGTTAAGGTTCGGGTGCAGGTGAGGTGAGTGTGCGATAATGATGGACCTTAGGGTTAGGGTTTGGGTTAATGTAAGTGGATAGCTAGTGGTGTGTGTATAGTTTAGTGTAGGGTTAGATGTAAGATTTTAGGTGTATATGTGTGGATTGCTGTTTCTTTGGTGTGTTTGTGTTGTGTGTATGTATGTTGGAACAGCGGATTTGTTCCCTTGGCAAAAATTCACCGTTCTGCATGTTCGATGTTGTCAGCGTTCGCTGAATAGGGGTCGATATTAGAACATTCAACGTTTTAAAAAGTTGATGTTCTAATTTATACCTAGTTGGGTACAAGCTAACACTGACAGGCAATCTGTGATCCAGTATCAGTCCCCTTATTTGCATAAAAATAATACTAATTCATAGTTACCACACTCACATTGAGCCTTCCCCCTTAGCAACCACTATTCCCTGGTATTGTGGTTGTATGCATGCCATTATCTATTATGGCAAAATGCTGATTTGGGTTTAAAAGCTTTTTCCAGCTGTTTTTCTTATTTTCAGGCCAATCCCATTTGTGCACCGCTGCCCTATGCTTAAGCAGCTGAAATCGTCCAAAAACAAAAGTTATTCTTTATAATTTTGCAACTATATCTCATGCCAATGGCCATATATTTGGCATGCCTACTACATTGAATACATGCTTTCTTTGGAGCTGTCATGCCTCCATTTTGTAATTTGCAGAAATGTATTTGGTTAGTAACCGAATACATTTCTGCAGGTGACACTATTCCTGCACAGACAGCTGCCTGCTTCCTGAATCACTAATTCACCTCATTTGCATGGTTTTCACCAGCAAATGTGGTAATTAGCATATAGCAGTGGTGTCCATGCAGGAATAGTGTAGGAGCGCTCGTGCACATCCCGGGAGCTCGTTCCTGGATCGCTCGTCAGCCATATTGCATGCAGCAGCTCTTGTACTATTTCTGCATTCCGTGCCGAGTTTACTGAATCTATGGGAATGAGAAATGGCTCTCTCCTGGACATGAACACGCTCTTCATTTCATGGAATAAGTCAATACAGCCTGAGACACACACCCTTACTTAGCTGTGCTTGGCTAAGCTCAACTGGGAGCAGTGGAGCTCCAATATGCTTACACCAAGCATGACACACACCCTTTTCATGTCAGCTGCTTCTCCTGCTTACACCACTGTCTTATAGCTCCTACACGGTTAGGTGCAGTTTGGCACTTGTCTCCTTTTTGTGATTCAGTAAATTTCCCTCATTAGCATACCCCACTGCCTTAGTCCCTAGTTACAGCACTACATCAGAGCATTTCCCCTTAGCTACCACTGTTCCCTGCTATTGTTTTGATTCTGTATGCCACAGAGTATAATGGCAAAATGCAGATTTCACTTAAAACTGCCTTTTCACATTTTTTTTTTATTTCCGGTGCAATCACATTTGCAGGCCGCTGCCCTATGCTTAAACGGCCGACATCGGCCAAAAAATAAACTTTGATTTTTATAATTTTGCAACACTTTTCCATACCATTGGCCAGACATTTGGCCATTGGGATACTGAAGGATTATAATACATCCCTTAGTTTGAGCTGTCATGCCTCCATTTTGATTTTTGCAGAAATGCATTCAGCTAGTAGTCGAATACATTTCTGCATGCTACACTATTCTACCACAGATGCCTGCCTGCTTTCTGGATCACTAATTGACCTCATTTGCTTGGTTTTTACCAGCAAATGAGGCCTTTAGCATAGTTCAGTCATGTCCGTGGCAAAATAGGGTTAGTAGGCTCATGCACTTCCCCAGCCTTATTTACTGCACAGAAGAAATGCTTTATTGAATCCTGGGGGAGAATCCACTTTTTTGAGTTAATTTGCAAGTGCCTGTCTTTGATTTAACTTTGATTTAAATATTGGCATTGGAGAGGCAATGGTGTCATCAGCAATTACTCAGCAGTTGAACAATTCCATCCTTAATTATTTGTTCTGCTTTCCATTACCAAATCAGAAAAATAAACATGTCAACACTGGATCTAGTCAACAACACAAGGTATGCACTAATAGTTTGCTGTAATGCTATACTCAGCATGCTGACAGAATTCAATATTAATTAAAACAAATAAACAGAAAAATATTATTGCAGCAAATATATTTAATACTACAGAACTGATAAAGGAAGTTGAATGGATCAGGACAATATTTCTGCTCTGTACTGAAGTTTTTATGAGGTGTATTTCAGAAACGTAATTCAAACTAAGTTGTGATTTGTCACAAATCAGAGACCAAGGTCTTCTAGGCATTATTTTCTTATTGTGTGAATTCATATGGCCCAGAGATAATGAAAGCCTGCCAAATACTTTTAGTCTATAAAATTCCATATAGCAGGAATATTCAAAAGCACAGTGTCATTCAAAACATAAAGGCCAGTGATGTATGAAAAAGGCAGTACAATTTAATTCAACCTAAAGTATTTATTGAAATGCATTTGACTCAGTGCATGGCCATGTCATGCTAGCTTCATAAATATGACAGTTGATAGCTTGTAGCATGTTTATAATTCAAAGTAGTGTGTCAAGGATGAGAAAAAGAATCCCCTATGATGTGAAGTACCTTCCAAAAGACACTGCTAGATGTAAAACATGATTATGTCAGGGTTAGTGATTGTATTAGACAAGCATACCAATGCACTTTATTAGCAGCTGGCATTCTTTTGTTAGGAAGCCCATATCTGCTGTTAGGATTGGAATTAATGCATCCTTAATATGTGTATCATCATAGTTTTTTCAGGTGACCTTATTATTTTTTTTGTGAAATATCAAATAATGCACATAATTTTAAGGATGGAAGTAATTTGTGAGTGCTTTTGAGAAAACAGTTGAAGGTGAACATTTATATTACATAACCTGACAATAACAATAGAAAGAATATTATCTGAAAAATTATTATGTACTTGTTTAAAGAAGTTCTAATATAATGCCAGGAAAAATAAATCCCCAAAAGTTTAAAAAGAAAGCTATGTTCTTTTCTGCAGCTCAAGTGATATAGGGGTAAGCAGAAATAACACTTTTCCACCTGTTAAAACATGCCTTTATTTCAGATAAGGTTGATTAGTGTCTTGAAATCTTGAATGATGAGACTGTCAAACACAATTTCAGTACAGAAAAAATAAATAGCAGCAAGTCATTACACAGTACCCTCACCAGGTAGAAGGATACACACTGTGTTGTTTAACATTATGTCATATAAATAATTAGTTTTCCATACGTCTGACTAACCTATTCATGTTAATGTAGTGATTTATTAAAAAATGAGGAGTGATCATATAGTGGTTAGTAATCTGTGTTGTGGCTGCAGCATCCTCGGTTTGAATGTGAGTCATGGCAGTGTGTAAAGTAGTGTGAGATTCACTTTTGTTTCTCTGGCAGTTAGCATGGAGAACTAAAGCTCCCACTTGTTAATAAGCTGTTTGCTGTGGAAAGGGTGCAAGATTGAATCTTTCTACCTTCATTTAGTCTTGTGCCATGGTACTTGTGTTAAGTACTGAATTCTCTAGCTGGTATACCTAGTTTGGTAGGGGTTCTAATCAGTGGCAGCTGGTGACTTCAAATTAAAGGGATGCTGCATGAGACAGCTGAATGGGTGGGGCCAATGGGAAGGGATGTGGCCAACTAGAAAGGGGTGGAGCTATGCTCAAAACCACAACAACTGGAACTTTAATTAAATATGCTGCCCTGGGTACCAAACAGTCATTACGAGAGTCCAATCAAGACAAAATGAAGTGTAGAAGAAAAAAAAAATTCAATGCACTGGCTACATGTCAACTTACTTAATATCTAGATGGAAACACAGGTTGTGAGGCATGAAAAAATAAATTACTTTTTAAATACATTACTGGAATGCCAGTCAAAATCAAGTATAAAAAAAAACAAGCAGCACTCAACTCAAATCACTTCTCCTTGCACTGCAGTTCTAATTAAATTTATATTCAGCTTTATAAAATTACCAAGTAACATGCTGAAAGTAGCAATCTCTGTGATACCCCCACTTGTAAAAATGTTTCTTATCCAAAAAAGACCTGCTGCCTGACAACAACTATCTACTTGTTTCATGGGGAAGACATGATCAAAGTAAAAAATGAACAAACAAGAAACAAGCTCAAGATAAATTGCTTAAAGGATTACTGCACAAGTTATGGACCACACATGATAGATTGGCATTCTGTTTAGTTTACGGGTAAAGCCTGCAAAGATGACTGAAAGTCCCCAACAAATGTAATCAGCTTCTGAAAATATTGTAATCGTGTTGTTTAATACTGTCATATGCATTTCATTACCTAAGGCTTATATGTTATCTAGTTATGTAAATATTCTCTGCATGGCAAAAATGAAAAGGCATTCAATGCTGGTAATTCTTTACCAGCATGCATATTAAAGCTTATTTGCATCTTACAGTCTCTGACAAGCTTACCTGATGGTCATTAAAGCATTGCTACTTCAACACAGAGCAACAGGGCACTGCGGCAGCATGCATTTTCTGAATAATAAGAAGCATAAATCAACAGTATAGAAATATGACAGAAAACCAGAATAGTCTGCAAAATCAAGGACAGATGAAAAGCCGCGGTCATACTTGTGGTCTACCTTGGATGGGGGAATACTCTGCACACTTACCTTGCCTTCCTTGGACACATCCAGAGCCACTACAATGGGGAGTGGGGTGCAACAAGTATGTCACAATTTGAAATGTCTCTGGCTGATAGTGATGGCTTTGACACTCATAAACCTCAGAGCAAGAAATCTGGACAAAGCCATACATAGAAGTGGGACACAGGCCCAAAAATAAGGACACTTTTTAAATATTGCTCTTATAAACTTAGAAAGATAATAGTAGTAGGTCTTGCATTAGTATGAATTTTCTGAAGGGTGTGCAATCTGAAACTGAAATGTCTATCATTATTTTCTAACTACAATCTTTAATGATTTGCCACTAATTTGCCAGAAAACCACAATTTTATGAAAAACAGACCAAAAATGTGATGCAAAAATATAAAATTGCCACATAATACAGCTGGAAACCTGTCAAAGAAGGGACACCTTTTTAATATTAACACTGTTAACTTGAGCAGCTAACAAAATAAGAGCATCTACATGCATTTCTGAAATAAAAGTAATCTATAACTCTGATTATTACAGTTATATATAATTGTAAACCCTCCACATTTTCTTCCAAAATTGCCATTTTGAGGAGGGATTATTAGGGGGAAAGCAACATTTTAAGCCAAAATTGGGGACAGTTGAGAGGTTTGAATATTCCTAATTCTATAAAGCGATGTGCACATACCTCTCAACCTCTTAATGCAGGAAATCTGGACAAGGCCAAATATATTGGGGGAACATACAAACAGTATTAAAAATTGCTCTTGTATAAACTTAAGACAGTTGATAGAATAATAGGTCTTGCTTTAGCATGCATTTTTCTGAAGGTTATGACATCTGAAACTCAATGTCTGTCATTTAGTGACTTCATTCCTAAATGATTTGCCAGAAAACCACAAATTTTATGAGGAACAAACCAAAAATAAGAAGCAAATATCTATCCATTCTAAAAGTCTGGACAGTTGAGAGGTATAGTTTAGCCGGGGCTGTCTGAGTTTGCTGCCCTTCACCCCTCACAAGATCATGGTCGACTGGAGCCTCCCCCTGCAGCCATTCCAATGTCCCATTCCTTGGTTATTTCACCCCATTTACCATAAACATTGCAATGTACATACTGATTTACTTTTGCAATGATTTGGATTTCATTTGAAAGTTTTATTTTGCATTTTACAGCACAGACCCTAATAGATATCTGCTAAGCAAAGTAATACAGTCTCACAATGAAAACAGACTTAGCATTAAAACTTCTCTGACCTTGAAACTCACATTCATTGAAACAGCATTGAAACCCACATTCAAAGAAAATAAATTTTGCCACTGGCAAATAAAGATTAACTTTGGGCTGTTTTCAATTCATAGGCCCCTTGCACATGAAACATACACATGCTCTTTGATACACCTTCCTGATTGTATTAAATTATATTCCTTGTACAATATAGTACAGTTGTAGAGGGCATTTTAAATTTATTGTTTTGAGCATTTTTCCAGTAAACAATGAAATAAAATGCATGCACCAATGACAAAACTACCCAATTCAGAACATTTCCATCATAAAAGTCTACTCAACTTCTACAGTCCACCAGTATTAGTAAATTTGCACAATCTCTGAAGAAGTAAAAGTCATCTAAATAATTCCACATTAAAGAAATCTGTAACTAATGAAGAGGTTTCTGATAGCAAACAACTTTATATGTCATTGTTTCATCTACAAATAAAGTGCCTGTTGCCCTTGAGGAATGAATTGCCTATGTTGCAAAAACAAATGATAAGTTAGTAATATCGCAATAGGGAATGGATGGCAAACTGATAACAGGTTCATAGTTACTAGGTATCTTCACCAAAAAGGACTGCGGCATCCACCCCCTTTACAACACAGTACAGTATCAGCAATGCATCTACCTACTGTGGGAGTAGAACCCACAGCCTTCTGCATCAAAAACAAGTACACTACCTGTTGTGCTATTAACAATGTAAGCAGACTCAGCATAAGCAATCCTAAACATTTGTTCCCCTGCAGCTCTCAGCTCCTTGTAAAATATACTCAACACTCAGCTGTATCTCTGAACTTTGCAGCACATGAAATCTGGAAAAGCCGAAATTTATTGGGGGGGGGCAAAAGCCCAAAAAACAGGGGCACGTTTTAAACATTGCTTGTATAATGTTGAAAAGTTGCTAGAATAAAATGCTGTGTTACCACCATACATTTCACAGCCAAGTCTTGCACCCAGGGAACCCTCTTCAAAACAGTCAGAGCAGCATACCACTATGCCAAATAAGCTGTTTTGTGAAAAAGAGGAAGACTGAAACTTAAATGGCTACCATTTAGTGAATTCAGTTCTCACCATAGTTGTCAACCTCTTAGCACAAAACACCTGAACAAAGCCAATAATGGGGGAATACAGCCCCCAAACATATTCAGTGAATTCAGTTCTCACCATAGCTCTCAACCTTAGCACAAAATATCTGGACAAAGCCAATAATGGGGGAATACAGTCCCAAAAATAGGGACAAATTTCAAATACCCATGTTATAAAGTTAGAAAATTGCTAGAATAAAAGGTTTTGTGTTACCATGTACTTTTTGAAGAATATGAAGTCTGAAATTCAGATGCCTGTTATTTTTAAACATTTGTTAATCAGGAAACTAGACTGACTTAGAACAAAAGCCAATTTTCAGCAGAGCAGGGAGAAACACTCCAGACACATGTCTTTGTAAGATGGGAGGACATGCAAACTCCATACAGAAGGCACCCCAGCCAAGAATCAAATCAGAGAACCTGTAGCAACAATGCTACCAGTGCACCACTGCACTACTGACTTTGCAAGGAAAAAACAAAGATGCAGAAACCACAGATTTTATGAGGAACAGAACAAATATGAGGCAAAAATCTGCACATTTTTACAAATGGTGGTGGGTAGGGAATTCAGGCCCTTGCTACCTACACCCAAAGTACAGGGTTCAAGCCTGAGTATTCTCTACCCACCACCATGTGTTCTCTCTAGCCACCAGTATAGAACAACTGGGGTATTTTATACACACACACACACACACACACACACACACACACACACACACACACACACACACACACACACACACACACACACACACACACACACACACACACACACACACACACACACACACACACACACACACACACACACACACACACACACATACACACACACACCTTCCTTGGTGCAGTCTCCATACCTCAGCAGCAGCTAAATCCAGTCCTGAATCTGTGCAAGGCTAATGGCTGGTTTCCTCCTCGCAGTCCTGAAGTATGCAAGGTTAACAGCTGGTTTCCTCCTCGGCAGCAGCTAAATCCAGTCTTCTTCACCTCCTTGGCAGTAGCTAAATCCAGTCTTCTTCACCTCCTCGGTAGCAGCCCTGAAGCCATGCAAGGTTAACGGCTGGTTTCCTCCTCGGGAACAGTTGGCTTCTGTTCTCCTGGCATGTGAGAGTAGGCTGGAAGCTCCAGCCTGCGGGCGATGCAGTCCGATGTTCTTCCAGTCTGTGCAGTCGTCACCACACAGACTTCTAAGCTGCAGGGCAGAGATGCCTTTTTCCTCTATCTGGACTGCCTAACACAGCAGTCTGGATTTCTGTGAGTACCAGAAACTCCAAGCATGCATGAGTGGAGTTCTGGGACTTGCAATTTTTTTTTTTATCTTCTTTTCTTCCTTCTTTCTACAGGTGGGGGGCTGCAGTCCTATAGCACGAGCCACCCCTGGTTCCAATCTCACTGCAGTCAACTGGTGTGCGTAGTCAGGCGAGCATAAGTTTGTATCCTACTGTCAGCAATCCAGTTCCGTGAAGAACAAATATTTGGCTCATACATGAGCTGTTCTAGGGCTGGTGTGCTCTCTGATCTCTGGAGTGAACCCAAACAAAAATCCAAGGCATCCTTTGAAGTCTACACAAATGTAAGTATTTACATTTTCTATACTGCACTTATAAACTATGTATTAATGAATTGCTGCCTATGTTTAACTGTTTTTGCAATTTTAAACTGGTTTGCTGTTTCACTGTTTCAACTGTTTACTGCACTTTGTATTTTCTATTGCATCTGTATTTTATAGCATAGGCTAGATTCCAATTTGCTGAATTTAGACTGTTTGGCATTATCTGGTCACTAAAACCAGACATCTTACATTAAGAAGGTCCCCTGCACCCTTGTGGCAGAAGAGTGTAGCTGAGGACCCGTCTGAGTTGGGGATTGTTGGAATAAAGCTTAGTGTTGAGCATTTCCATTGGCCAGCTTGTTTGAAAATTGCTTAACTAGGCCATGCATCATGTAACAGGGGTTATTACTGCCTGTTATAGATGGAAAGACATAAAAAGTCAATTTCTCCCTAGATAGCTGCTTGTGAACCATCCTAGGCTTCCCTGGTTTTCAGTATGCTGTACAGCTGGACACTTCTGCCTGGAGAGCAACTCAGTTGCATATTTTTTTAGGCTGATGATGCAGGCACCTACTCCCAAACCTACATAGTTTAGTTGATTCTACTAGTTCCTCAGCAGAACCAGTTCCATCCAGTCATCTTCCCACTACTTCCTACAGAAGAAACTTGACATAATGGAAGGACAGTTTCCCACTGTTTCTCCAACCAGTCTGATAGACATGGGCATCCTGAGGCAATGTAGCAACTGCCTCATGTATACTGACAACCCATTATCCCTACAAATAGTAATACAATATGTGAGAGATGTATATATGCTATAAATCTGGAATCAATGCTCTTTCTGTCTCAAGAAATAGCAAATCAGATACCAAATGGGTTGTCAGCACACATACTTCACATCTTCTACAAGCCAACATCAAAACACATAAACCCCCATACACGGAGCTACTCACTCGAAGTATAACAAGAGACCTTCCAATCACAAACCATCTGTACACAATGCAGTGCCAACAGCATCCACTACAAATATAAACACACACATCAGTGTTTCATCCAACAAGACCTTAAGTTAAAATACCTCAAAACCAAATGTCTTGCTCATAGGAGATTCCATAGTGAGACACAAAAATGTCCCACTCTCCAGGCTGGATAAGGAGAAGGTCACGGTCAGCTGCCTTTCTGGTGCCAGGATCCACCAAATCATGCAAGCACTCAAGTCCATCAAGTGCTGTTATGACTGTCATACTTCATGTTGAAGTGAACAACTAGAGATGTACCTCACTGGACAATATGAAGAGAGACATGACTGAGCTTGCTGATTATGTGTCTCAAGCAGATATTGCCCTATACGTAAGCAGAATTCTACCTTCACTCAGGATGATGCCTCACTTCAAACAAAAACTGATTGACTTTAATAATTGGCTTAGCTTCTGGTGTCAATCCAGGAGGATCCAGTATGTGTCAGCCTGGGATGACATGGTCAGAAGTCAATGCTGCTTTGCTAGGGATCATCTTCACCTGTCACCTCTTGACTTTTGATTACTGCCTAAAGTATTTGCCTCCCCATAGTGCCTTTTTTAGGCAATGTCATAAGAACAACATTTCTGACATAAAAACATCTTCTAGAGACAAACTCAAGGTTATGCTGCTTAATGCTAGGAGTCTAAATCATAAACTGTACTCACTGGAACCACTCCTTACTTTGGAAGACAAATATATCTGTGCAGTATCAGAGACATGGTTCAAGGCTGCAGACAGTACCCCAGCCATACAAGGTTACAATGCCATCCACACATTCAGACAGAAAAATGAACATGAAAGAGCAAAAGGGGAAGGTGTATCCATCTTCATCAAAGACATATACACCTCAAGACTGGTTAAACAGTATGACTCTCTAGAGCTACTCCAAGTCCAGAAAATTATAGGAAAGATCCCCCCACCACATCATTGCTATCTATAGGTCCCCCTTCATGAACCAGATAAACCACACTGCCTATCTGCACCTACTGAAGTCACTCAAAATACAGCCAAACACATTTTCATGGCTGACTTTAACTATCTCTCCATCAACTGGACAACATATACATGCAATAATGCACTCGCCCTAAGGTTCCTGGACTTTATTAACACAAATGCGCCAAAACAGATAGTTGCCACCCCTACAATGGCCTCAAATATTATTGACCTAGTGCTCACCAACATGGGAGATTGCTGCACCACCCCATGTGTGGCCCTCCCTGGAAAGTCGGATCACAAATCTGTTTTGTTCAAAGTAATGATCACAACTGACCCACCCCCGGAGCAAAAAGGTTAAAACATTTCTCCAAAGTAATCTATACCCTCCTATGCAATGGCATAAATAGTTTCAAACCCCTGTTTACCACTGACAGCAGTGTCTCCCATACTGAGAAGTATGCATTAGCCTTGTATAAACACCTATACAAGTGTATAGACTCAACCTTACCTGAATGGATTAAATCAGCAACTTCATGAAAAAACAAACCACCCTGGTGGACATCCAGCATAAATAGATTATAGAACAAGAGAAAGAAATTGCTGACTAAGAATGAGAAGGAAAGGTCTCAACAGAGGACAGACACTCTCCATATCTTGAATAAGCAAATTAGACATTTTGTTAAGTCCTCCAATGCTAACTACGAAACCAAATTAGCATCCCTAGCTAAGGATAATCACAAGACATTCTACAACTACATCTGAAATCTTAAAGGGAAGAAGGCTCAGATTTGCATTGTACTAGTAGTGGATGGTACCACTCATACGATACCTGCAAAAATTCCCAACATGCTAGCAGACAGGTTCAGTGAAAACTTCACTCCACTGTCCCCAGCAATCATACTGCATACTATACCTGTCTCCAGTCCTCTACCTAGTACCTCCAATAAGCAGGTCATAGCTGCCCTCTACAAGGCCAAAAACACAGCCTCTGTGGAACTGGACAACACTCCAGGCTGCTTACTAAATGGTCTAAAACAGGAGCTGGCAGAATCATCGGGTACTCTTTTCAACCATAGTCTAATAAGCTGGCTTTGTCCCATCTGAATGGAAAACTACAACTGTAATCCCTTCGCACAAAGGGGCCCCTCAACTGACCCTGGGAATTATAGACCCATAAGCCTAACCAGACTTATCTGTAAGGCCATGGAAAGAATTATCATGGACCTAATCAGCAAGGATTTATGAGACCTTCAAACTCTTGATCCAACCCAATTTGGTTTTGTTAAAGGCAGATCATGATTCTTAAACCTGGTGGACTTCTTTGAAAATTTCACCAAAGCCTTGGATGAAGGCAAAGCAGTGCATACTGCCTATCTCAATTTATTCAAGGCCTTTGACACTATCCCCCACTCAGGCATCATCAATAAACTTACCCAGCTGGGGATAAACCCATATGTCATTAGATGAGTAGCCAACTGGCTCACTTACAAAACACATATAGTCAAAGTAAAGGATTCTACCTCATCCAGCAGGCCTGTTACTAATGATGTTCCACAAGGATCTGTGCTGGGTCCACTTCTGTTTGAAATATATTTCTTAGAAGTTAAGGTGAAAATAGATGGCCTGTGGCTCACCACGTTCACTGATGACTGCAAACTGGGTGCAATCAATGAAACCCAAAACAATGTCACTGTACTACAAAAAGGTTTACACAGACAAATGAATGGTGCTAAAGCAACGGACTAAAACTTAATGCAAAAAATAAAAAAATGCGTTACTATCTCCTTCAGTAAAGTTGAAGTCCCAGCAAATTACAACCTTAACAATACCCCCCCCCAAGTTTAAACCCACTGGTGACAGACTTGGGAACACAGGTTGATAGCAGCCTTAATTTCAGTCATAAGGTGTCCATAGTGGTGAGCAAGGCCTTCTATGTTGCCCATCTCATAAGTAAGGGAATAGCATCTAAAACAAAGGAGATTATAACTCCTCTGTACTCATCCCTCATTAGACCAATAATAGAGTACAATGCTTCCTTCCGTATGTACCTCACAAGACACCTGCAGCAGCTGGAGAGACCTCAGAGGTTTGTCACCAAGAAAATTCAAGACCTTCATCACATGACCTACACAGACAAACTGAAGGCATTGTCACTAAACTGTGTATCATACAGACTGCATAGAGCTGACTTATGCCTGGCCTTCATAGCAGTCTCGGACCCTGTCTTAATGGAAATTCTGCACATCCGCAATTCTAAGGAACAACACTCACTCACTCTACAGACCTTAACCTAGCTTGCAACATAAACAGGACTTGCTGGAGAGACAGATATGTCTCCCAGAGGCTGACACTCCTCTGGAACAAACTCCCAATTCAAGTTAAAAAAAAACTCCTCAATCAACCTATTTAAGCATAACCTGGGCAACTGGATGGGAAATCATAAATTCACCCCGGGGGTTTCACCTATATCCCTCTGGATAGGGGCAGTCAGTGCTGATCATAAATTTGTACACTAATATAGGCTATTTCTTTCAGTCTATGAGGGAAACAAGGGTAAAACATAGCTAGGCTTGTAAAGGCACTAAGGCCAATATCCTAGTAACCTTCTATGATCCTATGATCTAATGATTACACATACATGTATGTATACATAAGCACACGTGTCATTTATTGTTAGGAAAATGTATAATGTACCTCAAAATATTTAAGATGCATTTACTATGGAGTGAGGATAATTGTTACAACAATTGGCCAACTAACACAGTTTTACTTGTCAATCAAGAATGTATATAAAAGGTTTCTTGAAAACAGGACACCAAGATGTTAGTTCATGATCTCGACAATCATTTTGAAGGAAAATTTTGAAGCACTGCATGTTAGCTTAGTATACCTTTCAATTGTTATTACTGCACAGAATGTCCAGATTTTTGCTTCATTTATTCGGTCTATTCATCATAAAATTTGTGTTTTTTCTGGCAAATCTTTGTGGATTGTAATCACAAAATCATGAACGACACTTAAGTTTCAGACTTCATATCACTGAAAAGCCATATACAAATGAAGCACCTGTTATCTGACCAACTTTCTAAGTTTATGTCAGTAGTAGTTAAAATCTGTCCCTGATTTGTGGTATTTGCTTTCACCTCCAATATTTAGGGTTTATCCAGAAATCCTGCTGCAAAAGGTTGAGAGTTATGCAGCTCAGATGCGGCAAATCTGTGAATGACCCTTGTGGGAGTACCTATATTTAAAAGACGAACCTAGGAGAATCATCCAGTCTTAGGCTTTTGACTTTTGTCTTTAAGATAACCTGCATTTTGAAGGGGCAATATAAACAACGCAAACAAAGGTGCATTGCTTGTTTTATTTGCAATTGCAAAGCCAAGTGGGATATTATTTATGTATTTATTTATATATGCATGCATGTATGTATGTATGTATGTATGTATGTATTTATTTATTTATTTATTTATTTATTGTGGACTCCGTCTCACGTGTGTGTGTGTGTGTGTGCGCGTGTGTGTGTATATATATATATATATATATATATATATATATATATATATATATATATAGAGAGAGAGAGAGAGAGAGAGAGATCTTAGAAACAAACCAGGGATGATGACCTTCAGTCATAATTGGTGCACGGACTCTGACCAATTAAATGATGAACTCTGTCGCTATTGGTATAATCCCTATAAGGTGGACTGTTAACAGTGCTAAATTACTAAGTGAACAGATACATGATTTAAAGTATACTTTAAAGATGTGTCTTGACTATAATAGCAACAGTAAAGCATAAAGTAAGGTTGATAAATAAAAAGATTAAAAGAGTTTTGCTTGATAAGTCAGAAAAAAAGAAAGAAAGTTTAAAAAGGCACAGTAAGAAGATGGTAATTTAAGTAGGGCAAGAGAGGGAGAATATATGGATGTTATAGGGAAAGTCAGTGATTAGGATCCCCTTAGTACTCATCCTTTAAGTTAAATGACTACTTATAAAGATAAAGTACAGAAAAGGAAGAAATTCTGAGTCACTCACTAGTACCAAGCATTATAGGGCAATAATAATGAAGCTAGCTCAAACTTAAATTTTAGCAGATTACTGGAGGATGGGCAAAACTAAAACAAGGGTATTCACCAGATTTTACCGGCCAAGAATAATGAAAGAAATAGAGAACTTCTGTGACTCTTGTCTCGAATGCCAGAAAATGGCAGTCCATCCTGGTTACAAAGGTTAGTTTACACCAGTCCCTGTCTGAAGTAGCTGTTGAAAATGTTCTGGATACCACTGATCCATGATCAAAATCTCTCAACAGGAATCGGTACATAATATCAGTAAGTCATAATGCACTATGATTGCAATCATGTAAAGATAAAGCCAAGGCAATGGCTAGGTAACTGGTACTCTTATTCTTCTTAGTGGGTATCCCTAAGGAGATACTTATTGACAAAGACACTGTCTATATGTCAAAAGTAGAGCAACACTTACAGGTAAATAGGTGTATACTAGGGAAATGATCACGGGCTCCTTTATAAGCTAGGCCAAGCATCCCTACTGTAACCTGCAAGTTTATGCCCCTTAGAGGTTATTAAGGCATGCATGTAAGCTACGACAAGATCTACAAGCTGTATCTGTCCATTAGAAGCATACATGCTAGTCCCAGGGAGTATTTCTGATTTCTCATCCACATGCCCAGGTTTCTCTTGAATAGATTAGGAAAGAACTTTGCTTCATATGGAAGGAGAAACCTCTTCCAGAGAAAGAGAATTCTCTGAGACGCATACCTGTCCATCTAACATGTCTGATTTTTGTCACAAGCAGTGTTTACATTTCTAGATTGATTAATTCTGGTGCTGTTTGCTTTGTGCATATGCAAAAGGTCCATCAGAGTGGGATCTAAGCATGCCTTGTATGCCAGGAATAGGTCGCTGTCAACAGTTTGTTGAAGACAGATTATAGAGATACAGCTTTGAGGTCATCTACATAAGACATGTTGTTTACATCCTGTATTCTATTTGTCAGGTTGGGGATTGGTATAACGATTAAGGAATTTATGTTACAGTCACAGAGAGTTTGATCCTCACCTTTGGAAGGGAAATTGGCTAGGCGTAAAGTGGTCCACAAGGACAGCTAGCCTAGTATTTACCAATTAGCCTATAAACCTTTGCGGATGATCTAGTTGTTACATGTGCATGGTCAGATACATACTGAAAGGTATTGAACTCAATGATTGGCCTGATTAGGGGAAAATACAGTGAAACAATGACTTTCCTGGACCTAGATGCCATGCTCTTGTTTATAAGTTAAGCAACATAAAATTATTTCCTTACTATCACAGACAAATATTGGTCAAATGCCAGATTACTGTTTACATACATACCCAAATCCCTTACTACTATTCTACTGTTAGGGGTGTGTTATCAATAAGTTAATTGTCTAGGATGGCTGACTTCCCAGGGGATACTATTATGCATTTCTTAGCATTGAGTGGCGTTGGCACCAGTTATTTGTCTTTGTTAGAATTCCCTGTAGGAAGTTAGCATCTTGGGGAATTCTATGACTGCTCCTTGTTTGCGATCATCTGCATACTTGGTCAGCCAGAGGATGTTAACATTGGCCTTGACTTCTGAAAAGTAGATGCCAAAAATAAGTGGATCCAGCGCACAGCCCTGAGGAACTCCACTAGTGACTTGCCTGTTTGTGGAGGTGGTCTCATCAAACCCAACTTTCTGGGTCCTATCTGTTAGCCAGCTGGCTATACAGTGTGTAACCTAGGTGGTTTATGCCTATATCCATGAGGATGTTTACAATGCCCAGGTGGGGTATTGTATGCAATGCTTTATGCAGGTCAGGGTAGGCAGTATGCACCACTCTGCCCTCATCCATTGCCTTGATGACCCTCTTAATGAAGTCCACCAGGTTAAGTAGGCATGATCTGCCTTTGATAAAACCAAAATAGATTGGATCCAGTATTTGAAGGTTTTCTATATATTTATTAACCAGTTCCATGATAATTTCTTATGCCACCCCCTACCCCTAACATACTAATCCCCACACCTTCCATTAGTCCACTTCCTCACCCTCCCACACACTGCCTTACTCTCTAACAAGTTCATTCCTCTCTTCTCATCCTTTCATTTTCTTCTCCTTTCTTACTCCACTTCATACCACACTCAGCTAAACCCACATCCTTTTGTTCCAACTTCCTCTCATCCCAATGTACACACCTATAGCCACTACTCCTCTCCCATATCACCATCATTCTTCTACAGTACTAGTTTCACTCTCCCTAACATCAAATTATATCCAACCTTCTCTCCACTTTACAAAACCAAACAAAAAATCCTCTCACCCTCCCCTCTTATATTATCTCTCCTACATTGCTGCAAAATACTTCAACTTTCTGGTGGCATACACCCCAACCCCAGCCCACACTTTAACTCTTCTATCCCCTGCAATCCCCCGCTAAGACTCATACAGGCACCAAACCATAGTCACAGACTTCTCTCCCTTTACTCTATAAATACCCGCGATATTCTTAATAAAATAACTGAATTCCACTCTTGGATAGCCCAACACTCCCCTAACATAAACAAACAAAAAAAAACTAACACAGTTACCTTCTCAGAAACATAACTCTGACAATGAATCCCTCCCCCCTCCACGCAGGTACAACATCTAACTACTTGATAGGACTCTCAAAAAAGGTGGTGTTGTCACCATTATGTAGTCCAACCTCCTAACCCTATCCCCCTAACCAACTCTGATACCTTTAATAATACTCTCACTGCCATAGACTGGTCCTTCCTTTCATACCTACTTCTTGACAAACCTGTTCAACAACAATTTAACAGCAACTTTTTGAACACTCTAAACTCTCTTGCCCCTCCTAGGACAGTTAGAGTCAAATCTTGATGCTCTCCTTGGCTCACCAACTCTACTGGATCTCTTATCTTAGACACAGATTCTGCCTGGAAACCCTGGACTAAGACCAAGTTTCCCACACACTACCAAAAATATAGGGAACTCTGCAATTTGACCAAAAATACATAAACATGGATAAAAAGAACTTCTACCACACATCCCTAACTACAGCACCTAGAAACCTCTAAAATTCTGGGACACTATCAACCAAATTCTCCACCCAGGGAATTCCTCAACTCCCAACCCTGGCCCCAATAACTCACCCCAGGAAACAGCATCTATTTCAACTCTTACTTCATTAACTCCATCAGCAAACTTACACAGACATCCAACCCAACCAATTCCTCACTTCCCACCCCCCACTTCAAAACTGATCCTTCTCTCTAAAGCTCGTCCCAACAAATTACATTAAAAATCTTCTTCTCAAAATAAAACCCTGCCCCCCTGCTGATAACTTGCCTCCTCTCTTCCTAAAGGTTGCCTCAAACTCTGTAGCATATCCCATCTCTATCCTCATTAACCATTCAATCAGGGAATCCATAGCCCCTAGTCTCTGGAAAAAATTCCATACCATGCCACACAATACCTACCCACAAAGGTGGAAACGCTGTTAAACTCTCTAATTATTGACCCATTGCCATTCTTTCTCCCCTCTCTAAAATACTTAAACACTGTGTACATAAGCAAATCATGGCATATCTCACTCAAGAAAACCTGATCACCGCCCAACCAGCATGTCTTCTGCCCTGACCATAGCACCACTACAGCTCTTATTTCCTTTACAAACTCCATCTCTCTGGACAGAGACAGTAATAAACTAGTGTCCTATATCTTCTTTGACACTGTCTCCCACCCCATCCTCCTTTCTAAACTTTATGAACTCAACCTCTCCCCCCGCCACTAACTCGTGGTTTAACAGGTACCTCACAGACAGGCAGCAATCCATCAAATGGCTCTCTGCTCTTTCTCCCTTTCTCCCCATCAAAGTAGGGTTCCCACAAGGCTCAATTCTTGGCCCACTTCTTTTCAACATCTTTACCAACCAATTTTACACAGCCTGCTCTCAGTCATCCCTTGTACAGTACAGACAACACTATCATCTCCATTGCTGATAACCCTTCTGACCTGCTCACCCTCACACAAAAATCTTTCAACCTCACTGAAGCCTATCTTACTAACAACAAACTTATTCTAAACCCAAAAAAGACAAAACTCCATCTCTTCCACCTCAAATCCTTTTACCACCTCAAATTGTCTTTCTCCATCTCTTCTCTTAACAACACTCCTATCTTAACCCACACTAAGCTCCTTGGTACAATCATAGGTGGCCAATTTAAACTTGACCACCATGTATTTCACTGTATCAAGAAAACTCACCAAAATCTCTGTCTACTCTATAACAATAACAGGCACCTGACATCTGACTCTAGAATCTTACTTGCCCAGGAATACCTTCTCCCTAACTTCTTCTACAGCTTGCAAATTCTTATTAACTTACAGTCCTCACTACTTTCCAAACTCAAAACCACCTACAACAAAGTTGCTAGATTTGCAGCTAACCTGCCTCTAAAATCACACCACCGTCATGCTCTAAGGACCCTTAGCTGGTTACAGTTTCCTCACTAACTCCTATTTACTCAACTACTTATCATTCATACCATCCTGAACAAGCCCTCCTCCTGTCCTGTGTCTCCTTGCTTGTGTCCCTTTACATCCCCCGATCCCTCAGAAGCTCAGACTTATATTTCTTGCAAATTTACAAACCTAAAAAATCCATAGGACAGAACCTCTACAACTACATGCCTGCTCTCTCATGGAACAAGCTTCCATGTCCATTAAAAATGTTACTCACATCTAATGAATTCAAGAAAACTCTCAAAAACTACCAAAACAGCACCTGGACATGTCACTGAAGCCATCCCACCTGAACCTAGTCCCTCCTCCTCAGCTCCTCTCCCATCCTCCCTTTCCTTCCTCTTCCTCCATTCCTCTCCCAGTCTTTCCCTAAAGTCACCCCCCATTTTAGGACAAGACTTTAACATCCTACAAAAGGGCTTCACTGAGACAGATGCCTGGTGTCAAAGCCATGGCATCAAGCTCAATGACAAAAAGTGCATTGTCATACCCTTTGGTAAAAACTCTGTACCCATGAACTACCACATAGGCGGTAGTCTACTTAACACTGAAAGTATGATAAGAGACCTTGGGACACAGGTGGACAGTAGTCTGTCCTTTGATAATCACATCGCCACAGTGGTCAGGAAATCCTTCTATGTGGCACACCTCATCACAAAAGGTTTCTCATCCAGGAAAAAAGAGGTCACTGTTCCTCTATACTCACCACTCATTAGACCCATTATAGAGTACAATGCCCCTTTTGGTATGTACCTCACAAGACATCTACAACAACTGGAAAATACAACAGCTGTAGAAATATCTCACAAAGAGGATTACCGGCCACAAACAGATGACCTATGCAGACCATCTCAAAAAACACCAGTTTTACTCCGTTGCATATCGCCTACTCAGAGGCGATCTCTGCCTAACATGCAAAGCTATGTCAAACCCAGAGCTGTTGGACATGCTCCACTTAAAGAAATCCCAATCCGTCTGAGCTACACACTCTAGGGACTTAAACCTTGTCACCACAATAAACAGAACATGCTGGAGGGATAGATTCCTGTCCCAGAGACTTCCCATACTCTGGAACAAACTACCTATCTATATCAAAGCTCCTCATTAGCACTCTTCAAGAAAAATCTTGATGATTGGATGGGAAATAGGACATTCACCCTTGGGATCACTTCTGTGGCTCTGCTCAATGGGGGCACAGGAAAATAATTTTCTTGGGTGGCGAAAGCCAGGGTACCTTTTTAGCTAGGCTTATATAGGCCCTAGGACCAATAGCCTAGTACCTACCTATGAACTTACTTCTCTTCATGTTCCTACATTGGCAGGTCCTGGTAACTTGCTACCTGTACCCTATCTACAATGTTGTTGTTGTTGTGTCTTTTGTCTTTTCCTGGTTAGGGGACGCCACAGCGGAAATCCAGTCCGCTAATGTTTGGCAGTAGATTTTTACTTGCCGAGTTGCCAGCCCTGACGCACAACCTTCAATAAAGGTACGCCCATTCACGCATGTCTCCACACAGAAGATGCTCTAGCTGAGAATCGAACAGGACAATGTCTTACTGTGAGGCAACAATGCTACCACAGCACCACCAGTATACCTCCTGTACCTTTAAAACAAACTTCACTGACTTGTACTGATATCCTCTGTTATTACTCCAAAACATACTTTGCCTATCTTTATTGTTGTAACTTGTTTTTATACTTGATACATTGAATAAATGTCTCTTTTTGCTGCTTTTTTTCTCTCACTTGTACTGTAAATCTAAACTTGCTTCAATATTTTATCATTATAATGTGCTTGTACTGTGGTGCTTTTCTCCCCGTGCCTCCGCTAAAAAAGGGCAGTAGCTCAGTCCAACTATCCCGGTCAACAAATGGCAAATAAATAAATAAATAAATAATCCTTTCCATGGTTTTCATATGAAACAAGTAAGATTTATAGATGAGTAGGCATGATCTGCCCTTGATTTAAGTAGCTTTAATTTACTTTCTTAGGTGTTTGCTTACCTTGATGATAGTGTTTTTATCATGCTGGGTGTAGTGCTTCCTAATCTTAGCTTTGACTTTTTTCTTTTGTTGTACAACTTGTTTATGTTTGGATTCCACAAGGATGGTTTGTTTTTGAGTGAGTTTTGGTCTTATTTCTGGTTGGAATAGCTGCCTCTGTGCATTTATTTACATCATCGTACAGGGTTTCATTGAATAATTTTGCATAGGCAGCTGTGTTCACAGGGTTTGGGGTGGGGGGGGGTTGACATTTTGACTGGTTATCAGTTAGTAGTAGAACATTTGCCTTACAATAGTTCCAAATGTTACAGGGTTAGCCAGGGTCACATAACTGACTTTCATTATGACGGAGGCAGCTTTAAGGTCTGATCTTAGCAGAGTGGACAGTACCCTAGCATCCTCCCAGGTATGGACTGTCTGGTAATAGATGTTTGTGTTTATAAAGGGCAGAATCTCTGGGCCAATATGTCTGGAGTAACTTAAGTTTCCCAGTTTATATTAGGGTAGTTGAAGTTGCATATGAATATGGTATAAGCTTGAATGGTGAGAGCTTCCAGTAAGTCCAAGTATGAGTTATGGGTTTCTTGGGTCACAGGGGTGAGTTTGACTTGCAAGGATTTGATATGAAGGTTAGAATGGGATCTGACAACGTACCAGAGTCAAGAAAAAATATCAGTAAGAGAAGTTAAAAAAAAATGTTCAGATTATGTGGGATAAAAGATTCTCAGACTGACTGTAGCAGCCAGTAGTGCTAGTCACTAAACTTGATGGAAGTATTAGATTCTGCAATGACTTTAAGAACAGTTTGATAAATAAAGTTTGATAGCTATCTCATGTCCTGACTTACAAGTTGATAGAGAACATATGGAAGGCAGGATACTTATTACGCTAGATCTGACTAAGATAAACTGGCAAATACTACTTAACCCTCTCTGCCAAAGAAGAAATACTTTAATAACCCCATAAAGATCTATTTCAGTACACAGCATTGCTATTTGACTTACACAGAGTCCCATTCAACTCTCAGAGGCGGATGATTAAAGCACTGATGCCTCACTCATGATGTGATGTTGCATGATTCCTCATCAGAGAATCGGAAAGTCATTTACCTTATGTGTAAGCTGGGTGAGAATTTAAAAAAATAGACAAACATGACTATATAATGCTAAGAAAAGTAAATTCAATGTGGTAAAAGCCAAGTATTTAGGGTACAGTACAGGAAACAAGCTGGTAAGAACACAATTAAAAAATAAAGACCATAAAATTGGTGTAAACCCTCTGACAGCAGACAGGTGAAGGCTTTTCTGTGACTAGCTGGGTACTTCAAAGAGGTTGTGCCTAATTTTAAAAATTATTATCTCCCCATTGGCAGATGTAACAACAGGCAAAGCTCTTCTTAAGGAACAATAATCTCTTGAGGCAGATATTGCATTTAATAAACTAAAAAGGGTCCCATATATTGGTCTGTGATAATAACTCCTGATTTTACTAAAACATGTTCTCTTGTATATGGAAGTATCATATATAGGCCAGGCCAGTGCTACACAGTAAGAAATACCATGTGTGCTATATCAGTCATAAACTGAGCAGCATGGCGCTAAAAATGGGCATTTTATTCCTTGAGGTACTACTTGTTAGGCAGGCACTTCAATTTGATAACCAGTTTTTTAATGGTTAAATAGGAAAACTGATGGCAATACAAAATTGTAGTGGTGAGTAGTATACCTTTACCAATTTCTGTATACACTGGCACACAGGCTTGGCCTAGTCAACAGAAATGACAAAGATTTATCTAGGGCCTACAACCTGGCATTATAATAAAAAAAAAGTTATATGCTGGACATTCTGAGAGGGGTTTCTTATAACATATAACCTGGAAAATTATTATTATGTCTTTAGAAACAGGTACATTGGCTTTGTTATGGAGCATGTGCATATTCTCATACCGGTTAAGTAGCTAGCACTGTTATAATTGGCAATCAAAGTGCATATCATGAAGTTGACCAAACACAGCAAGCCATGACATTTGTTCCTCATCTGGCAGATTGTCTTGGGGAATTACTCTCTGAGCATTCAGTGTGTGAATCCAGTGAGAATCTGTGGATGTACCTTGTGGAAATACCTGTTTACAGGGTTGGAATTAGGACATGAGTAATGTCTTCAGCCTTAGACTCCTTTTTGTTTTAACCGAGAGGAGTGTGACAAGACAAGACACTGTGTTTGCATTATTTGCAATTGCTAAACAAAATAGGCTATAATTTTGCTTTTAAACAACCTTAGCTTTTAAAGAAATAGAGACAAATAAGGAAAGATAAATCTGTAGATAGAAAGGTAGTTATGCAGAGAGAAGAAAAAATATATAAAAATCAAGCAGCTGGGAAAATAAAGAATAACTTTATTCATTATTGTATGTTAGCAAAACTGTAATTTAACAATTCAAGTTTTATTGTTTTGTTTGATTATCAGCAAGCCTTCTATATCTGTTTAATTATTCATATATATTTTCTTCGGTTTAATTTCTCTAAGTGTTTTGAGTTTTTAATACCATGATGGGAATGGGCCAAGTTTATTATTCAGGGAATGATAAGCACTCAAGAAATTAGAATTATTTCAATCTTTGATGATAACCAAGAGTGTTCATCTCAGAACCCAAATGTGCTCAGCGTTGCCTCCTCCTGTTGTTCATACAGGGTTACATGTAGCATTATTAAGTATGATTGTCAATTCTTTTTTATTAGTCATGTTACTCCTACTACCATTGCAACTATCTTTATATGTTTTTTCCTCATAGCTCTCATTTCTGCAGGCAAAACCTGGTAATTTATGAATCTGTGCCTCTCTGAACATAAGACAATTGTAATCAGTTGGTATAATAATTTCACAGATGAATGCTACTTTTGTCTTTTTTTGTGTACTACTACATCTGGTTTTCTTACTTTGATTTTTCTTTAGCTATTGACAATGGATGATTTCATGTTTATGTTTCCAATGCTTCTCAGCTACTTGAATATTGTAATGTTTGCACAATCCCCAGTGCAGCAGCCTTGGCCCATTATTGTGCCTTTCAGTATACAGGCCACCTGCTATGATTGCATCACAACCAACAAGAAGATATGCATCACCTTGCAGTTCTGGTTTGTAGAACCTGAATTTATCTATTTCCCACACATTTTCAATGAACTTTGAAAACCAACATGCATGGAGTCCACTATTTTGGACTGTCACTATTATTTTGGTTTCAATTCACCTTTCTTTAAACATTCCTGCTTCAAGTCTTAGTCAACATGAGGCTGTTTCATACTTGCCAATATATTTGTGGACTTTTCATTTTTTTTCTCCTCTCATCTGATCCTTTGCTTTATATTCTTTTAGTTACTGTAATTTTTATCCACTTCTGGGTTGATTTATATTTCTTTTCTATTCTGAAATGCTCTTGCTAATTTAAGCAGAGATGTGATCTTAGAATTCTCCTCAAGTTTTAAAGCTTTCATTACATTTGAATCTGATGAGGTCAGCAAGTATATGTGCATTTTTAAGACTGCAAATCTATACATTTAGTCAATTTTGAGGAGGCCCATACCACACTCAGAGCAAGGATTATATATAAGACTGGTATACACTGATTTTTTATATATTGTTTGATAAGCATGAAGCATGTTCTTGTTTTCCTTTCAAAACAGATTCAATACAATTTGAAGCCAGTGAATCACCCAAAGCTGTAAGTTAGAACCCTAAAGAGAAAATTAATTTATAGCTTGTCTTTATTCCTAGATTGGAAGGCAGATTTTAATATTAGTTTTAGTCTTCTGAAGTTTTTCTTACTGAGGATTATTCTCATTTTTTCATCTTTTATTGCCAACCCTTCATCTATTACCAAATATTTATGTACTTGTTCCCGCTCAATTTTCTTTATATTACAATTCCTTCCCTGGGTCGATACTTTCTTGCTGCTCCAGCTTTCCTTTTTTTAACGTTTGCTTTAGTACATATATCAAGACCATTCTTATATCACCTGAGATAGTTTTAACCATTTGTGGTTGTGCTTTGAGCTCCTCATCAGATGAACCCATTTTAAGTCATCCACAACAACTAGGTGAGGTGTCTTTAAACAACTGTAGCATTAGCTTAATCTGTAATATAAACTGTTTACTGGATTAAGGGCAAGACAACACAGCAGCAATGACACAGGATCACCTTGGAATATTTCCCTTTGAATTTTTGTTCCTGGCACAATAATTTGCTTTTTGTAAAATTTGAGTTGCAAAGTGGGTTGCCACTGTTTCATAGTCACTGCAATGTAATTGGCCAGTGTAGGATGTTTCTTGTGTATCTGTAAGCATTCCATTATCCATGAATGTGGGGTACTTTTTATGTAATCCTGCCTCTTTAATATCATTAATTTATTTGAAAAAGTAACTGAAGCAGTGGATAGTGGTTATGCAGTGCATACAGCATTTCTGTACCTGAGTAAGGCCTTTGACATTATTCCTCATACATGCATTATTGATAGACTTGCAAATCTGAATAAAAATCCTTACACTGTGCGATGGATAGCTAACTGGTTATCTGACAGAACCCATATGTTTAGAGTAAAAGGTGCCACGTTTGAAAGCAAAACAGTTGCCAGTGATGTACCACATGGCTCAGTTTTGGGCCCTGTCCTATCTGGCATATATTTCTCATACCTTCAGGCCAGCACTTCTGGCCTAAAGTTCACTAAATTTACAGATGACTGTAAATTGGATGTTGTTATTTGATCTTCAAGTGACTCACAATTGCTCCAATGGGCTTAGATTATCTTAACAATTGGAGAAAGGACAATGGTCTCAAATTAAATGTAAAAATGTAGCAAAGTTAATTTTGGTAAACAAAACAATTTCACTTACTATATAGGAGATGCACTCCTTTAATCAGGCACTGTTGCAAGACGTCTGAGTACTTTTGTTGATAATTCCTTTTCACTGGACTATCATGTCTTAACAGAAGTTCCTGAAGTCTTTTTCCTGGCCCATTTAATTTGTAAAGACATCTCCACTAGATCCAAGGAAGTTCTATTTCTCCTTTACTCATATCTTGTCAGATCCATTATTGAATATTATACATCTTTTAGCATGTATTTATCTAAACGTATCACACAACTTGAGAGACCTCATAGATCCATAACTAAAAAGATCTGTGGCCTCAAAAATCTTGGTTATCATGAGAGACAGGCAGCCCTTTCTCTGTATTCAGTCTCTTAAAGACTCCTCTGTGGAGATCTATGTCTAGCCTTTCATGCCATGGGAGATCCAACCCTACTTGATCTCCTGATTCTTCAAAGAACAAATGACACATCAAATATTCAGTTAAAGAAGCTAAACCTTCATAGATAGATAAAGAAGACAGATTTACCAGCATATTCCTCACTTCTGGAGCAAACTTCCACTACATGTTAAGCAGAGTACCACCCCTACCACCTTCAATGTAAATGTAGATAAATGGATGGGCACCCTTCAATTCTTTCCTGGTCTCTCTTGACTTGTCTTGCTTTCCTTGAGGTTAGACTGAAATTTTGAATAGAGTCTCTTGACTACAGGTGGAATGGTCTGCAGAATGATTGCCTAGTACTTACCTATCAATCTATGAACCTATGCCATACTTAGATGCTTCCCCTTTTTACATCTCCCTATTATAGATTTGCTTACACAAAATTATCCCTTTTCCAAATGTTTTTTCTTCCTTTTTTTCTATTGCCATAACTACTTTTTTCTAAATGGCTATAAATTCTGTCTGCATCAAGATTAATATACAATTTGTTTATTATCAGAAGACAAGTTAGTCTGTAGATATCTATGTACATGTGTTTGTGCAGTTTTTAGTTTGTTATGTATACTAGTACCAAAGCATCTGATGATATTAAGTTGCTCAAATCTTTGGCTGTTTATTTCAGTGTTTCCATTCTGGTAGTTACATTTAGGGTTTTTCAATGTAGTTTATGAAAAAGAGCCTAGGAAGATAATGATGATAAAAGCTTGTTTTAATATTTTAAAGAATTTTCAACTCCAGTTAAGGAAAGAAATGGAAGTTACTTACAGTAGAGTTTCTCATAAAACTGAAATTGTTCAAAATCCTTCTTTATTGGCAGGGGTGGGAAATGGTTGGGATTTTCAGAGTATGTGGCTTTACCGGCCCTGTTGAAAATAAATTCTGCTGTTCTGAGAGTAGAGAAATGCGTACAGAAAACAGCAGTCATATATGCATCATTCCAGGGAATTTATACCTTGAGGCAACAGTTATTCTATGATCCTATGCACATGAAAGATTTTAATGTTTTTTGCTATGAATTGTTAGTAGCATATAAGGAGAAATATGGGCAGTTGCATTGTTGCATGGAAAAGAAATGGCTAAAACATAACAAATGTATGTATAAGTAATGATGTGAGCAGTTTAATATGGTCATTGAAAAATAACATGCACTGTACAGTTTTCAAAAGTTGATTTTTGACATGAATAGATTCTGAACTACATCTGCTTTAAATGGACAATAGCATTACATAAATGGAACTCAGAAGAAAGTTCTTCCTTATTTAGGACTTGATGAGAAGAACTGGAAGCACGGGATGTGGTTTATGGTCACTGATGAAGATGATAAATTACATTGGGCAGATAAGTTTTTACATGTAACTAGGAGTGAACTATTAGAAAAACCTTGGACAATGGAAGAATTGGATAAGTTCTTGGGTCAAGAAAAAGTACATTTTATGCCCAATGAGGATGTGTTGAGTTATGATTTTTATAATACTATGATTTGTCAAGAAAAAACATGATTCTGCAGACAATGAAGACATAATTTTTGTCTGGATCATTTCCTATGTCAGTCTGCAAGGAGCTGTTAAAACTGATTTAGAAAAAGAAGAGAGACCAATACTTTTGGGAAATAAATTATAACATTTTGGTGGGTCTGCTTCTGAATAGGATGATGTAGGTTCTGCATATGCTGGTGTGTGGTGTCTCTGACAAGGATGGAGGGATTGATATTCTTAGTAAAGGTGACTGTTAGATGGTTTCAGAACAAGGAACTGGAGTGCTACTTGATTGTTTTAGGAAAGTCTTTGATTCAATTAGACATGACATTATGTGAATGTACTGAGATGGTAAGCATTTTCCGAAAGGGATTGATGGCTTCTAGAGAATGGGTTTTCTTTATTGTGAGTCTATCATTTAGTTAAAAGTTTGCTTGGGTGTGTTATTAATCTTCATGTAGGAGTTAAATAGAGGTATTTATTAAGCCTCTTGTTTTTTGCTTTGTAATAAATATAGTTATGTTGCAGATGAACAAAGTTAGGCCCTCTGCCAGAACATATCTTTATTTGTGTAGTATGGCTCCTCTTACTTTGATATACATAAAATATTTTGTTTTTATGGTAATATATACAGGTCCTGAATCAGGACAGTTTTGATTCAATATTGGCTGAATTGCAGTCAGTGAGCTTATCTGTTAATAAGGATAAATGTTCTCCTTATGGGTTCAGCTTTTTTCCAATACTCTTTTGTCTATTTCTTCTGTTAAGGTTCTAGGTTTTTCTCTGAGGGTTGCAAAGGTGGATTTTGATCAATGGATTAATTGTCTGGATGCTTTACTTTTAGTTGTATGCATATGGAAATGTTTTCGGTTGACGTTTGCTAAGTTTGTATTACATTCACATCTTCCCAGCATGATATCCCCCTGGTGGACATCTTGTATTTCAGGGTCATGTAGGATATTTGTCCTTGTTAAACTTCAGCAAGACATTTGTCTGCATAAGTTATTTTATTATTATTATTTAGTGGATGATCAACGTGCAGTAATCCAAGATTTGATAAGACAAGCATCCAATTTGACTGATGGATAGACATGGACATCTTTTTATTTTCAACAGTATAGAAAGAGCAAGGCAAAAACTTATACAAGAAAAATACAAGCTTTACATTATAAATACACTTTCCAACAATCCTTTGTCATAGAATGGATGACAGACTTAATATTTATGAATCACATTTTAACTAGTAATAGCTAACAAAACAGAAAAGTTAACAGACAATAGCGGACTAAATAAATAGCATCTATAAAAATTGGCAAAGCCATCAATGAAGCATTAATAACATAGTTCTAAAAATCCATAGCGTTTAATAGACTTGGTAATTTAATACATATTTATAACGTAAAATTGTACAACCTGGAACAAGTGTTAATAGGAAAGTTGATAAGCATATAAATGCATTCAAATAATGTATGAAATGTTTGGAAAACAAGTATAACAACAAATTTGTTTTATTCAAACATTGTAGCTAAACTATGGGACCACATTCCGCTACCACTGAAATTCATTCAGAATATAAACCCATTTAAAACTCAACAAAAACTTCACCTATCAGAGCAATGGATCTGCTCCTGTATATTGTCAGGAATGCCACTGTAATTTTAGCTTGTATTAACGTCAGACCATTTCTGCTTGTCACTCAAATCCTATACCCCACAAGCAGTCCTCACCAATACCTGAATAGTTTTACTAGTATCTCCCAGCATTATCCATACTTATGTGACACTGCTTACCCACGCCACTATACTTTTAATACAGACTTTATGACAGCCATATATAGTTGTTTCAGAACCTGCTTTATACCCCACATTTTAACTACAATATGAGTATTTTTCTACTAAAACAGATCCTTCCATTACTTCTCTTTCTTTGAGTTTGTAATCACTAATCACAAGATCTATTATTCCAAAGACATGCATCTGGAGCATTTCTCTCTAGGCCTCTGCTGAAAATAGGCTCTGTTCCTAGTCGGACTTTCCTGGTCAACAAATGTTAAATACATAAATAAATAGATAACTATTTGACAAACCCAGTAATACACCTTTTCAAATAGTCAATGTTCAACATCTACTAAATGAATAAGTATCTTTTTTGTATTGTAATAGTTCATTTTATGTTAATGTAACCAAATTAGAAAATGTATGTGTAATGGTTAATGTATATTACTTAGCGTCTGTTCCTCTATATTATTGAATGCCTGTTTAAAATGTTTGAAATATGTTGGAGCTTTTCTCCCTAGTCCTCTGTAGAAAAGAGGGCTTTGACTAAACATGGACAGACAAAAGCAGTAAAAAAAGCAAAATAAATTAAATAAAATATACAAATATTAATAAGAATGATGGCATGTGCAGAACTAGCATTAAAATAGCTACATGAACACTAAGTACCATACTGCAAAGAAAAATTGGCACTATAAACCTTTTTACAAAAGTTGCCTTCTTTTGAGAGGAGAGTATGCTGAAACCTTCTGAGTAGAAGTTCTAGATTTTCTCCATAACATGGCAGGTATTTATGGATGAGGTGATTAGAAGGCTGTGTCTAGGGTATTGGTCTTATGCACCTACACTACTGACTTAAATCTGAGAGATTGGATATATTTACTTAACAAACAGCTATATGGAGTCCTTAGCCTACTTTGAAATGCTCTGATGGTGAGTGACGCAGACAATGGTATGAAAGTTTTTGGCAGAAACAGCCATCTTGATCTAACAGAGTGACAAGATGTTTTGAGATATCTATGCAAGTTGTATTGTCCATAACAAACAGCATATACAAATACACTGTGGTTCATATATTAATCTGACTTTCTTTACTGAGGATGGCTATTGATCCCAATGGACCTTTTTCCGGTGCAGCATGCATTAATAAAGAACAGTAAATTGCAATTATAACAGGCTCAATTTACAATGAACAAACAGATTAAATAAATGCATGCACAAAAATATACAATCTCAAATGATGTAAGTTTTTCAGTGAAATATGATAATATTAGAAGTGATCCATTTATAGTAAGAACAATGATGGTGTAGAAGTAAAGGAATGTATCATTATAGATGGAATTGATAACATAAATTGCGTAGTAATCTATGGAAAAGTAAGAGGAAAGTTTTGAAGATGATGAGTATTGGTGGATGTTCGTCTCTACCTGTAGAAATGGATACCAGTGAATATTTGTTAATGATATTAGGAAAATGTCTGTTAGTTAAAGCAGAGAACTAAGGCTCTGAGCTATTAATGAACTATATCCTGTGCACAGGACATAGGGCTTGATTCTTTCTATTTTCATTTGCCTACTGTGCGACCTTGAGCAAGTCACTTAACCAGACATTCCTTGCACCTGAAAAGAGTCCATTTGCAGTGGACTTACCTGGTTATAAATTAGAATGGAGGACTCTCTGGGGCATTTTTAGAAGGAGCATTTAAATTTGCATTTTGCATCTTTTGTGAGATGTTGTTTTGGATCTTATATAAATTTAGAATATCGATTGTGATATCTGATGATTGGCGGAATGGATTCCCAAAATCTGGCAATTAGCTATGACGAGAAGCTGTGCTTGTCTAAGTGAGTTTTGTAAAAGGAGTTTGAAGAGCAGAGATAATTGTTGGAATGAAGTATAAGTGGTATTTTGTAGTTTGCTAGTAAAGAATATAAATTATTGCACTACTAATAATTTATATAAAAAGATTCATAACAGCAAGTTGTAGCTTTACTGCCTTGAGAGACATGTGTCTTTTGAAAGGATAAAGCAAAAAAGTTCCCTTTGAGGTGCTTAACATATAAAATGATAAGACTCTTCAGTGGTTTGTAGGAAGATCTGTGTTGCTCTTCTGTCTCTAACACAGATGACAAGCAGGTGTGGTATTTCCTTTAGATGCTTTAATACATAGAAACACATCAGGATGGATAGCAATATCATAAAATATGAACAAACTAGTTAACAGACAGAACTTACATATATACATGCTTACATCTCAACAACTAACTACAAAATAGCAGTCAGACTTGCACGTCCTCACTATTTATACATTTGTGCAACCCTTGGCTAGCTTCTTAAAGGTATATATACACGGTTACACTTCAGAAGATCAAACGGCTGAAATATCCAAGACCATATGGTCAAGACCATATGATTGATATTTCAGAAGATTGATCTTCTGAAATTGTAACAGAAATACAAAAGAACAGTTAAATAAGACAGTAATGCAGGGAGGCAAGCACCCCTGCACCCCCCACACTCCCCCTACTTAAATATAAAAATCTTGAGATCGCGCTACAGCAGAGAATAGGAAAATCTCCCGTTCTGCACTGTATTGTCAGTGTAGTGTGATCTCGGAGTTGGTATATTTAAGTAGGGGGTGTGGGGGTGCAGGAAGGCTTGCTCCCCTGCATTACCCTCTTATTTAACTGTTTTTTTTTTTTTTTGTTACAATTTCAGAAGATTGATCTTCTGAAATATTGATCATATGGTTGCGACCATATGGTCTTCGATATTTCAGCCATTTGATCTTCTGAAGTGTAACCATACACACACATTGATCCACATCCTCACTCTTAAAAAGATTGCCCTTTGTAAAAACAATATCAGAGTTAGACATGCATTATTTATTTTATTTTATTTTATATTTGTTGGCCAGGAGTAGTCCGACTGAGCTACAAAATAGCCCTTTTTAGTGGAGGTCCGGGGAGAAAAGCTCCAGAAATATTATACAATAGCAAGTAAAAAGAATTACAAAGGCAATTACAATTTATGCTGATATATGCAACATTATACAAGTTATACTTATGTAAAAGTAAAACATCAATACTGCAGGTAATGTGAAACAAATAGACAAATAGACATATTTGTACAGCCTTCTAACATATTCATACAGCCATGTAGCGTTATTACTATAGACGTTAGAAACAAAACACAATGCTCATGTCCAAGTTGCTTCATATCTGTTACAGGGTTTAGAGATGCAACCATATCTGATAACATAACAGTTTGGACCAAATTTAGCAACAGGGACAGTCTGCAGTGCACAGCTTGTATCAGGAACTTCTGGATTCATCAAAGGAATGAGAATGTCATTTGGAACTTCTCTGGAATTGGAACACTGGATAATTTACTCTGAGATAAAGAGTCTTTCTCAGAGGGTATGTTCTGTGATATAGGCTCCAGTCTCAAATGTTTCCAATTCCACCTAAACTCTGATCCTTGTGATTCCACAATGTATGAAATTGGCTCTGGATAAATATTCTTCATGACACCAATCTGATCATAAACTTAGGACATTTGCATCCTTACCACTTCTCCTTCTTGAAACGGATAGAGAGGTTTGCTGGTCTTATCATAGTAGGACTTCTGGGTTAGGTGCTTCTTCAACAGATTGACACATGGAACCAACAATTGACTACTGAGCAGGTGAACCAAGATGTTTATCACGAGAAACATTTCTATTCTTCAAGAGATTCAGGAAAACATTACTGTTATCTTGTTTTGACTTCTCAAGTAACTGTTTTGCACATTGAACTGCACGTTCTGCCAAACCATTTGACTGTGGGTACTCAGGGCTACTCGTGACATGAGTAAAGTCCCAATCTTCAGCAAATCTTTTAAACTGTTGGCTTGTAAACTGCATGTTATTGTCAGAAATAACATTGTGCGGACTACCATGCACTGCAAAATGATGCTTCCTCTGAGTAATGACAGTACTGGATGCTAGTTTAGGAAGTAGGTCAATCCCGAACCAATTAGAATAAGAGTCTACTAACACCAAATAATGTTGATCATTCCACTCGAAGATGTCAGTGTCTACTGTTCACCAAGGTAGTTCAGGAATCTGGTTTAGATGAAGTGGTTCCTTTTGCTGATGTGGCTTTGCACTATTACACATGGAACAAGATAATAGTGCTGTCTCAATATCTTGTGACATAGAAGGCCAACATACTAGTTTTGTTGCCCTTCTTTTGGTAGAGTCAACTACTGGTTGACCACAGTGCAAGATAGTAATCTACTCTTATTGTAAGGACTTTGGAACAATTACTTTTGGACCTTTCATAATGATACCTTTGTCAGCCAAAATCTCATCTCTGTATGAAAAATAAGGTTGCACTTCTTCAGTTAAACTCGATTGCTTTGACGGCCATCCTTTATTGATAAAGTGGTTGTCCATTTGTAAAATTGGATCTGTGGCTGTGTAATCTTTCAACTCATCAAGATGTGTGGAAGAAAAATTTCTCACTTCCATGACTTCAAAATCAAGGTTCTCATTCTGTTCTGTGGTATTTCTAGGCAATCTGGATAAGGTATCGGCAAGATAAAGAAGTTTGCCTTTCTTGTAGACAAGATTGAAGTTATACTTTTGCAATCTCAGCATCATGTGTTGCACTCTGGCTGGAGCTGAATGCATAGGCTTTCTCAAGATAGTTACTAGATGCCGGTGGTCTGTTTTTATCTGGATAGGTCTACCATAAACATAATCATGGAACTTCCAACATGCAAACACAATTGCCAATAGCTCTTTCTCGATCTAGGCATACTGCATTTCAGTTTAGGTAAGAGTTCTCAATGCACAGGCAACAGGTTGATCTTCTTGCATAATGAGTGCACCAAGACCAAATTTTGAAGCATCACAGGAAAGTGTAACTGGTTTGTGAATATCATAGTATCTGAGAGTTGGTGGACTAGCAATTCTCTGTTTCAGGACTTCAAATGCTCTTTGGTGTTGCTCTAACCAAGACCATGATACATGTTTACATGTCAGCTCTCTGAGCTGAGTGGTGCTGATAGTTGGCTTAAGTCTGGTATGAACTTGCCTAGGTAGTTGTCCATGCCAAGAAAACATTGCAGGGCTTGAACATTGTTTAGAGTTGGCATCTCAAGGATGGTTGTTTGCTTTGAAGGATCTGGTTGTAAACCTGTATTAGTAAATAGATGACCAACATAGGTTCATAGGTTCATAGGTTCATAGTAGGCTATCTGCCCTGGGGCAATTATAAGCCTAGCCCGATTCTGTATGGCTTACGCCACCCCTTGATTTGAGTATACTGTGCCCTTTTTAAGGTTTAGTTTACTGTGCCTCTGTCTAATAGTGACAAGGGAGTAATCCCTGGGACAAACCTACGATCCCCCATCCACCTATCGAGATTCTTCTTGAAGAGATTCAGTGAGGTGCTCTGCCTCACATGAACTGGAATTCTATTCCAGAGCGAAGGGAGCCTCTGTGTTATGAACCTGTCCCTCCAGCAAGTTCTATTTATTTCTGTGCTGAGGTTCAAGTCCTTCGAGCGTGGCTCTAAGGGATTTAGATTTACTGAGGTGGAGCATGTCCATTAATTCTGGGTTTGACATAGCTTTGTATGTCAGGCATAGATCGCCTCAAGTAGGCGGTATACAACTGAGTAGAGCTGGAGTTTTTTTAACCGAGCAGCATATGGCATCTGTTTGAGACCCTTGATCCTCTTGGTGAGATACTTTTGGGGTCTTTCTAATTGCTGCAGGTGTCAGGTAAGGTACATCCCAAAAGGGGCATTGTATTCTATGATGGGCCTGATGAGGGATGAATAAAGGGGCATGATTACCTCTCTTGATCTAGATGTGAAACCCTTCGTGATGAGGTGGGCTATGTAGAAGGTCTTTCTAACCACTTTGGCAATGTGGTTTTCAAAGGAGAGATTGTTATCAACTTGGGTCCCCAGGTCCCTAATAACTTTCTCTGTACTTAATGGGTTTCCGCCTATGTGGTAATTTGTGGGCACATTGTTTTTGCCAAAGGGTATGACTATACATTTTTTGGCATTTAGC
The DNA here is from genome assembly GCF_019279795.1 of Protopterus annectens. Lineage (NCBI taxonomy): Eukaryota > Metazoa > Chordata > Ceratodontiformes > Protopteridae > Protopterus > Protopterus annectens. Next base: position 887,493,968 of record NC_056729.1, read on the forward strand.
TTTAAACCATGGTGCTGGCACCAGTTATCTGTCTCTGTGAGACCTTTTTGGAGGATTTTTGTGTCAGCTGGAGAGTCGATTATGGCACCCAGTTTGCAGTCATCTGCGAACTTGGTGAGCCATAGTCCTCCCACATTTGCCTGTACCTTGGAAAAGTATATACCGAACAAAAGTGGTCCCAGGACAGAACCCTGTGGGATGCCACTTGTGACCAGTTTTGAGTCTGACATGGCTCCAGCAACTCTCACTCTGTGGGTTCTGTCTTTGAGCCAGTTTGCGACCCATCTTGTGACATAGGGGTTTATATTTAAGCTGGATAGTTTATCTATGATGCCCGAGTGGGGTATTGTGTCAAATGCCTTTGCAAGGTCCAGATAGGCTGTGTGGACTACCTTCCCTTCATCTATGGCTTTGGTGACTGTTTCAAAGAAGTCAACCAGGTTCAAAAGGCAGGATCTGCCCTTGACAAAGCCGAACTGGGTAGGATCTAGTGTCTGTAGGTCCCCAATGTCTTTGTTTATGAGCTCCATGATGATCCTCTCCATAGCCTTGCAGACTAAGCTAGTCAGGCTTATGGGCGATAGTTTCAGGGTCCGTGAGGCTCCACCTTTGTGGAGTGGGACCACTGTTGCTGTACGCCATTCTGTGGGCACATATCCTTTAGTGAGGCTGAGATTGTATAGCTGTTTTATTTGAAGGATTAGTTCCTCTTGGAGTTCATGTAGGACGCAACCTGGGACGCCATCTGGTCCCATGGAAGCAGTGTTTTTTGCTTTGGAGAGGGCAGCCTTCACCTGAGCATCAGAGATGTTTTGGGAGGCAGCCCTTTGCCGGAATAGATACATACTCTTTTGGGGGGGAGGGGGTGGAGAAGTTTGCACTGAACCTGTCTGCCAGGATATTGGTGATGTCTGTGGGTTCAGTGTATTTTTTGTCATTTAGAATCAACTCAGAACAAGTCTGGGAGTTGCATCCCAGGTTCCTAACATAACTGAAAAAAGCCTTATGATTGTCTTTGGTGTCCTGTGCAATTTTTCTCTCGAAGCTGGCCTTGGAGGATTTTATGAGGGATCGTAATTTTTTGCTAGTACTGATCAGAGATGCCTTCCCTATTAGGGATTTTGCTCTATCATGTAGTAGCTTCCTCCTTCTGTTGTACAGTTTATTTATGGCAGGGGTCCACCAGACTGGACGCCTGCCTTTGGATGATTGGGTCTTGGTTTTGTTTGGGATAGCATGATCCATGCATTCCTGGAGATGTCCGTAGAATGTGTTTATATAGGATTCTGCAGTTTGGGCCGTAGTTTCCACTGGCCCTGGGGCCTTGAAGGATTCCACTTCGGTTTTGAGAAGTGAGAAGTTCACTTTTGAGAAGTTTTTCATTGTGGTTTTCTGGGCTGGGGATGGGGCCGGGATGTGGACATCCAGTGAAATTAATTTATGGTCTGATCTTACCAATGAGGGATATACTTCTGGTGTGGAGCATAAAGTCCCCTGTTGGTAATGATCAGGTCTAGTATGTTGTCCCCTCTTGTGGGAGTGGTGACTAGTTGTTCCATAGCATTTGAGTTTATAATTTCCAGGAACCTTTGGGCTAAGGTGCTGGGGCTTGAGTAGTGCTCCCAGTCAATGTTTGGGTAGTTGAAGTCACCCAATATAATGGTGTTCGGAGAGATCTTCATGTTCTCCAATGTTTTCAGGAAAGCCGAGTGGGATTCCTGACTTTGAGAGGGTGGTCTGTAGGATGCTATAAACTGAAAAGCAGTCTTGCCCACTGTTAGTTGCAATGCCACTAACCTGGAGGTGTGGATATCCTTGATAAATATAGAAACTCCCCCTCCTTTTGTGGTTCTGTCCGGGTTTTGGGGCCGAAAAGCATGATATGAGGTATAGCCTGGTAGTGCTGGGGTGCTCTCTGGAGCCTTGAACCAGGTTTCTGTCACTGCACAGATATCGATGTTCTCCATACTGAGGAGAGCTTCGAGTGCGTGCATCTTGATGTTAAGACTTCTGGTGTTAAGCAGCATTACCCTTAGTTTCTTGTTCCTTGTGCTGTCTATGGGGGTGGGTTTGACTTTTGAGCCTTGCCTAAAAAAGGCACTATGGGGGTGGCAAGAGCCTTTGCCAATATCCGAAAGCCCAGTGGTGACAGGTGCAAGCCGTCCCTAGCGAAGCAATGTGGCTTGTCGAGCATGTCATCCCAGGCTGACAGACACTGGATCCCCTTTGAATGATACCAAAATTTTAGCCAATTGTTAAAATCGATCATTTTGTCTTTGTACTGTGGCATCATTCTAGGTGAGGGTAAGATGCTGCTCAAGGTCAGGGTCATACCAGCCTGGGCTGCATGATCAGAGAGCTCCTCTATGTCTCTTTTCATGTAGTCCAGGGAGGTACATCTCAGGTCATTCACACCAGCATGTACAATGACTGAGTCATATTTGTATTTGCTTTGGAGTGACCTGAGTGCTTGCGTTATGTGGCGGATCCTAGCACCCGACAGGCAGCTCACCGTGACCTTCTCTTTATTCAGCCTGGTGAGCGGGACGTCAGTGTGGCTGCTTGGCACACTGACTTTGTGGGCTATGTGTTGTGCGTGTTTTGTTTTGAGGCAGCGTTTGCTTGGATGTCTGCTTTGGAGGTCTCTGTTGCTTAGGTAGATTTTTATTTAGAGCCTCCGAGTATGTTTTTGTGTATTTATGTGTTTGGTTCACTGATGTGGTGGGACTATGTGATACTGGAATCGTGTTGTGTGAGGTTACCTTCTCCTCCTGACTGGTTACACCAGTTTTGAGATGAGAGAGCTCAGCCTCCAGTTTGGCTAAATAGTTGCATCTCTCACATATATTTGAACCTGTTTGGAGGAGGAGAGGGTTGTCCGTGTACATGAGACAGTTGTAACATTGCCTCAAAATTCCCAGATTCACCAGCTGGACTGGAGAGGAAACCATTGACTGACCTTTGGACATGCTAGAGTAATATAGGGAAACTGAATTTAAGACAGATCAATAGAGGACAGGGTAATCGTAGAGAGTATAAGAGTAAGTAGTGCTTATGGTTTAATAGTGCTAACTTGTAGGATTACTTAATTGGACCAGTGAATAACTTCATGGAGCATAAACTTGCATTTGTGTGGGTTGAGCTTAAGATTCACTTGACGTGCCCTTTCTAGAACTTGTCTGAGGTTTCTGTTATGCTCAGCTTCAGCATGACCTCCTACTATATGGCATCTACTATAAGAGCACAAGGATACCCAGAAAAAAATTGCTCCATTGCATGTTGAAAGACTTCACTTGGAGAATTTATCCCAAATGGCATTCTCAAAAATCTGTACTTGTCAAGTGGAGTACTGAAAGTAGTGATCAATGATGATTTTTTGTCAAGTTGAATTTGCCAAAATGAACTATTTGCATCTAAGACAGAAAAAAAACAGTGATATTTGGCATCAAGGCTGTGACATCTTTGATGATGCACATTGGTTGGTGAGGTCTTTTTAGCGATTTGTTCAAATCTCATGGATCAATACACATTCTGATGTCATGTGAGCTTTTCTTATGAGCTACCACCATGGAAGAAACCCATTCAGTTGGAGTTTCAACTGGACAAATCACACCTTGTTGCACCATTTTATCTAGCTCGGTTTTGACTCTGTCTTGCATGGCTATTGGAACTTTACGTGTTGGCCTGATAAGTGGACTGACCTCTGCGTCTAACTTCATGGAGTACACAACTGGAAGTTTGCCTACTTTGTCTTCAAAAAGATCAGGTTAGGTAGAAAAAATGTACTGGGCGAAATTAGAGTAGTGATCTTTTAAGCTAACATGGTGGACTTCCTTAATAATTGAAATCATTCCCATTTTCAAACTGTCTCTGAGCCCTAATAATGATTGGACATGCCTCTTGATCACATAAAAGAACAAATCATAGCTTCTTCCAGCAGAGTAACATGAAAGCACTACTGAACCCTCAGTCTGAATTTCTTCACCTCCATAAGCAACAAGCTTTGCATGCATTGCCAATTCAAGCCTTTCACCATGACACACTCTAGCAAATGTTTCTGCTGACATAACATGGAACTTGGAACCTGTATCAACTTTGAGCTCTATGGGTTTGCCATTTATCCAAACAGAACAAAGTACTTCATTCTTTGCCCATAAATCTACTCCATTGACTGTTTCATGAACCAATGACACAGCAGCCACATCAATAATAGGGTTGCAGCCCTCTAATTGATCAACTAATTTCTTAAAATGTTCCCTTTTAATAAAAGTTTGTGGGCCTTTTGATTTACAAAACCTTTTCCATTTATTGCATCTGTGGCATTGTTGACCAAAAGTGAAACATTTTCCTTTTTAGATTCATGACTTCTACCAGAATTATAACAGTTTGACAATGAAACTAGTTTGGGGCCCATGCTTTGAGTTTGCAGACTCACTCTTATGCTTCACTGAGACTGTGAAAAGTCTGGAATTTGCTATAATGCTCTGGGGTTTACCAGTGAGTGCTGCAGGGGCTACAGTTGTTGCCATGTGCTTGGGCCTATTTCTTTTAATAACGTGTTTCATACTATCAACATAAGCTTTGTCACTGTGCCTTCTAGAACTATTTTCATATGTAAGCATATTTGTGTGCTTTTCTGTGAGCTCATATATCTGACAAGAGAACTCTGGAATTTGCTATAATGCTGTGGGGTTTACCAGTGAGTGCTGCAGGGGCTACAGTTGCTGCCATGTGCTTGGGCCTATTTCTTTTAATAATGTGTTTCATACTATCAACATAAGCTTTGTCACTGTGCCTTCTAAATCTATTTTCATTTGTAAGCATATTGTGTGCTTTTCTGTGAGCTCATATATCTGACAAATCTCAGTGGCTTTATTCAAAGTTAAATCACTGTTAAGTAGCAAAATCTTTCTCACAGCATCATCTTTAATACCACACACAAGTCTGTCCTTTATTAACTCATCCCTTAAATCACCAAATCTGCACATTTTAGCCTTATTTCAAAAGTCAGTTATATATGCTGCAAGAGTCTCACCAGGCTTTTTATCCCCTGTGTAATATAAGTGGCTTTCCATTAGAACTTTTGTCTGGGGGTTACACATTTCTCTAAATTTATGTTTTAAGCACTCAGAGTCCTCCCTTGACTCAACCGGTACAACAATATGACAGTTTTCCACTTTTCCGGTATAGATAGCAGGTGCATACACAAATGAACATTCCCCTTCTATGGTTTCTGACCTAGCTAAATTAAGCAGAATAAATGCCTTTGTATGGTCATTTTTATCAGAAAATGCAGCCTGTATGAAAATGTCATACTCTTGCTCAAACACTCTCCAGTTCTCACCAATATTACTGTCAAACACAAGTCCACTGGGTTTTCGAAATTCGTCTGCCATCCCCACAAAGTATGTACAAACACAGTGAAAATATGGCCTTTGTAATTATGTATGAACAAACAGTTCTGTGAGCTTGTAACAACATTCAAATACACAATAAACTGTTCAAAATACTGAACTTTGTAAAATATGTTCTGTAATAGCTGTATTCTGAGAAATATTCCCTGTAATGGCTGTGCTTTTGTGAAACAGCTTTACTGTAACACTGTACAAACATGCAAACACTTTGTACATTTCTGTTAACTCAATTATCTTTGCTTAATACAAAAAAATACATGTTTTATGATAATGCAGTTGTTTCCCTTTATTTTATTAGTTTTATGCAATTCAGACTCTATTTCAAATATTTTCTGTAGTAATTTGAATATTTTTATCAATAACGTACATGTTGGTTTATGGGAATATCATTTAGAACATTCTGTATGCCTTACTTCATATTTTATGAAAAATAAATAGTGCTGAGCAAGCTTTAATACCTAAAATTCATTTCTGACCTGTTTTGTGAAGTATGCACATTTTAGGTAAGATTCACTGCTTTACGTTCCACTAGTTCCAAGCAAGTGCCTTAAGTCATTTTAGCCATGCCGCCTCTAACTTCATGCCCTTCAGACATGCCGATTCTGACACCATGTCCTTTAAGACATGTCACGTCTTACACCATGCTGCTCATCTCTCTCTAACATAGATGACAAGCAGGTAGGGTATTTGCTTAGATGTTTTAATACATAGAAACACATCAGGATGGATAGCAGCATCATAATATATGAACAAATTAGTTAACAGACAGACCTGACATACATACATACTTACATCTCAACAGCTAACTACAAAATGACAGTCAGGCTTGCACATACTCAGTATGTATACACTTGTGCAAGCCCTTGGATAGCTTCTTAAAGGTACACACACACACATTGATCTACAATCTGTATCTTTTTTTTTCAAAACAAGTTTATTGTTTTAACATATAAGAGAAATATCATAACAATTTTATACAAATAATTAAAAATAGGTATTATTATAATATTCAGCAAAATAACTAAAGTATTTACAAAGACATCCACTACAATCAGATCAATTAATTAAACTAAAATACTGTGCTATTGAAATTAGAATTTTTTTAACAAATTTTGTAAATTATCCCATACAATAAAATGTGATGTTTTTCTAGTTGTTCTCATTCTAATTGTGCTTATTTCCATACGACACATTATATTCATAACATTTTTAAATTCATTGAACAAAGGAGGTGTATCTGAAATCCAATTTCTAGTTATTATTTTCCTAGCCACTGCTAGGATAGACCATAACAAGGGAAGCTTAATCTTTTTAACACATTGAGGTACAGGTGTGTTGAATAATATAAGATACTTAGAAATAATGAAATTATCTGTAAAAAGAGCCTGCAAAAATTCATTAATTGACTTCCAGTATTCTTTCAACTTCATACAGTCATAAAACATATGAGCCCAGTCAGCATTAATTTCTACATTACATCTCTTACATAGATTATCTTTATTATTAATTTTATTCATCATCAAAGGTGTATACAAAGATCTATGTAAAAATTTCCATGTATAAAGTCTCCAGACAATGGAAGATGTAGTTCTATAAGCAGATTCCAATATATATTGTTTATCTTGTTGAGTTGGTGGGTCCCCATTAATAAAGGTGAAATAATTCCAGTATGAATCTACATTGTAAAAAGTTTCTTGTCTGATAATTTTATGTATATATGAAAGTTTACCTTTATCAGAAACTTTATGCTGTAAATTTATTATCAAGTAATCAATCAGTTTTGGAATAGATTCTTTAACTGTTATAGACATTAGATCTATTCTATCAATGAGATGTTGTCTAAAGATCTGAACCTCTAACCAGCAAGTTTCTCCTAGATCAAATTCTTGTTTTAAGAAATCTAGATTTTTAACTTTATTATCAGATATCAGCTGATACCAGTACTTTAGATTATTATCTATAGCTAAATGAGCTCCTTCAGAAGTAGATGACATAAGCATACCCTGAGTATAAATTATAGGGAATACAATAAAATTCCATTCCCTATACTTAGGGTGCATGAATATAAAGTTACGATAACTAATAATAATATTTAATGGGTAACAGACCATATGTTTAGGTGTAATAGGTGAAGTACAAAATTCCTTTAGCAACCACAACATGGAGTTATTTATAATCATATTTTTATGTGTTAAGGAGATTTTCATGAAGTGCATACTAATTAGCTCCCAATAATCTTTCCATTTTGCGACATATGACCGATCAATTAATAAAGTAATAACTTTTATAATAGAAGAGATAATATATAAATTAAAGTCTGGAAAAGAAATACCCCCTTGAGACCAGCTATTAGTATGTTTCTTTAATGCAATCCTAGGTCTATTAGGTGCCCATAAGAAATTTAACATTAGTGTATTCAGTTTCTTGATAGTTATTTTTGTGGGTGAAAGTATTATTGATTGTATTAAATATAAAATCTTGGGGAATATTATCATTTTAATAATTGTAAGTCTCTCCTCCATAGTAAAAAACATATTATTCCAGGTATTAAAAGATTTTGTATATTAAGAAAACAGGTATTATAGTTATTATATATAATAGATTTAATATCTTTAGATAGTATTATACCTAAATAAGTTATCTGACCTGAGTTGGGTACATATTTAGAAAATCACTAATGAGAGTATTTTTTCGTGTATATATAGGTAGTATTTTAGTTTTTTCTTCATTGAATATTAAACCAGAAATACTTTTAAAATTCATCATTTTATCAAATAAAGACTGCATAGAAGAATTAGATCCTGCTGATGTAATTAGAACATCATCTGCAATAAGTTGAATTTTGATGTTGTATTTTCTTCTATTTCAAAACCCTCTATGTCAGTACTGTTTCTAATCAAATTAGCCCAAGGCTCCATTACTAAAGTGAGTAATAGTGGAGAAAGTGGACATCCTTGCTTTGTACCTTTAAGAATGGGTATTTTTTGTGAAACATATGTTCCTACCTTAATATAAGCCAGCATTCCTTTGTATAAATGCTCAATTAAATTTACCAATGCATCAGAGAAATTTGTGCATTTCAGTAAGGTAAACAGATAGTCTCAACTTACTGAATCAAATGCTGAACCTATATCAAGACTAATAAGTGTTAAATCTTTCTTTTCCTATTTGCAAAATCAATTAATGTTAAAGTTCTTCTTATATTATCAAAAGTATTTCTATTTACAATGAAGCCCGTCTGATCTATGTCTATAATGCCGGGGATAATTGTCTTCAATCTATCAGCAAAAATACTCATAAACATTTTATAATCAACATTAAGTAATGAGATGGGTCGATATGAAGAACATCTAGTTGGATCTTTATTAGGTTTTAAAATTGGTGAAATAAATGTATATTGCCAAGATGGGGGGGTTATTAACTCAGTTTGGGCCAGAATAAAAATCTTATGTATTAATGAATATGTAGTTTTAGAAAGGATTTTATATATCTCTGGTATAATACCATCATTACCCGGTGCTTTGTTTGATTTAAGCTTATTTATTTGTGTAATAACTTCTGTATATGAAATACTCTTGTCCAATAGTTTAATCTGTTGTTTATTAAGCTTTTATTCATGTTTGTGGTTATAAACTCCTTTATTTTATCTTTAGGTTCCATGTTAATGTTGTTATGGTTAATCTTGTGAAAGTGATTTCTAAATTCATCCAGTATTTCTGGTATACTAGAAACATTCTTCTTTTCCTTAGAGAAAAGATTTCTTTGATATGGTTTTGTTTATTCAATCTTTTGTTTTATTTTTAAGTCTATGTAAGTATTTGGGGCTTATTGAATAAGACAAAACTTGTATTTCTCTAAAGTTATTTTAACTTTATGAGTTAAAATTTCTTTGTATTTCTCATTTAGTTTGTTTATTTCTTCAATAACTTTCTTGTCCATAATATTTTCTTTATTATTATGTTTATAAGAGTCTAGTTTACTTTGAATATCTAACAATTCCTTATCCCAAGATTTCCTTTTGTTATTATACCATCTGATACTTTGTCCATATAGATATGATTTTAAGGCATCCCAAACATAGACAATGGAGACTTCAGGAGTATTATTTATGTCTAGAAAATGTTGTACTTCTGAAAGTATATATTCTTTATAGTCTTTTAGCTGAGTTAAGTATGCTGGTATCCTTTTGATCTGAACATTATGAGTATTTTTATCATGAATTCAAAAACAATTGAGTTATGATCAGATATAGGACATGAAATGATTTTGGAATTAATTAAATCTGTTACCATCTGGTTAGAAATAAAGACCCTATCTATTTTTGAATAAGTTTTGTATCTGTTAG
>NC_056729.1:887506226-887568726 GCF_019279795.1 Protopterus annectens
TAGAAAATAAAAGGGAGTGAGGCAGAAATAAAAAATGTAAGAGAAAGCTGTAAGAAGTATATACAATGGAATGTTACTTACTGTTTATATTAATAGAGTTAAAAATAAAACATATTATTTACTCTTATTTAGTTCTGATTATTATTAGTTAAAGCATGCCAGATTATTTACAAACAAGCATAAGCAGTATAATCAAGAAAGTATAATTAGAAATAGCATTTGAAGAACTTATAAACTTTTACAAGAAATAAATATGTTATTATTCTATTAATGATATTTTCATTACTGTTCTCTCCCTGCCCTTCCCCACCCTTTACCCACTACATAATCTAAATAGAATGTCATTGTTTAAACAAAGAAAATAATAAAAGAAGAAGAAAAAAAAAGATAAAGATAAAAAAATGTATCAAATTACTAACCTTACTTTTTTCAGAAAGAAAAACAAATCGGGTCACAGCCTGCTATTAAATCCTCAGGCATTTTGACTGGTTATGAAACAAAACATTTCTTTGCACATAGAGAATAACTTTGATTAAATCTTTTCCAAAATATTTGTGGCTTTCTGGAAATGCAGGAACTATATTCAAAAAGATTAATAATGAACTAAAATGATGAGAGAGAAAAAAACATATAACAAATCATTTGTTTTTTAGTCTCTTCTTCTTCTCTGAAGTCTTCCAGGAAGCTTCAGTTGCCAATCTCTTTAATGAAGAACTAGCCCATTCCATTTCTTCTATTTTATCCAAAATCCTTTTTCTTTGACAAACAGTAAAGCAGAGTCTAAATCATCGAAGACCTTAGGACCATCAGGAAGGAAGATTTTAAGCTTGGCAGGAAACAGAAGGTATGTTTTAAACTGTGTTTTTTTAAGCTCCCTTATTAGTGGCAGAAAAACTTTTCTTTTAGCAATTACCATGGAAGAATAGTCATTGTCAAAACGCACAGTTGTCTCATTAAACTTAACAGGAGCTTTAGCCCAAGCAGATTTAAGAACCATCTCTTTATCAAAAGATGATAGAAATCTAACTATAACTGATCTAGGATAGTTTTGTTAGAGTTAGTATTAGCTATAGATCTATGTGTTCTTTCGATACCAAAAGAGAATGCTTCTGGTAAATCTAAAGTTTTAGGGAGCCATGTTGTTAAAAAGAAGTAATATTGTTACCTTCAATATTTTCTGGCAGTCCAAAAATCCTAATGTTATTGCCTAGATCTATTTTCCAGGTCATCCAGCTTTGTTTGTAAATGTGTATTTTGTTTCAGCAGAAACTCAATGTTGATTTCCTCTTCTTGTATTTTATTTTCCATGTCATTCACAGCTTCTTCTATGCCTGTCATCTGGATCTTCTGTTGTTGCAGGTCCATATGTAACAAGTCTATTTGTTTTGTAGTTTTTCTATGAAAGTGTCTATTTTAGTATCCATTTTATCCATCTTAGCAGTAAGTTGCTGGACTATAATTATCAGAGACTGAAGTTCTTTCTTGATGCTGGAGTCTTGAGAATTTGTCTTACTGGAACTCATTTCAGACTGATAAACTGACAGGAAAATTTCCAAAGTAATTTCTGACAGGAATATTATTAAGATTTCCTTTCTTTTTTAGATATAGTTCAAGAACTATATAAAACAAACATATTTAGAAAGAAAATTACTTCAAGAATTAATTTTTTAAGTAATTAATTCCTGTCAATGTAATGAAATTGGTGGAGCTGAAGACATCTGCTGCTATCCTGTGTTCATCCTTGGCCACGCCCCCTACAATCTGTATCTTATGGAGGCTGAAGCAATGAGCAGAGTATTCAAGCTGAGAGAGTAAAATACATGTTTTCTACAGCTCTTCTGCCTTCAGGTGTTAAGAAATTAGGGATTTTCTTTAACCAGTAAATTTATGTTTTTTTTAATGTATTCTTTTCTTTGTTTCATCTAAAATTGAATGTTAAATTTTTGGTTTGTTCTAGCCAAGTTTATAGTTTTGTTTATACAGAAGCTGTGTGCTAGTTGGATAAAGATTATAGTTTCTAGAATGTTACAAATATTATGTTTCTTTTTCCCTTTTGGCGGTATTAAATAATATTGGATATTGTTTTTTACTTATGACATTAGTGTAGAAAGACTTTGTCCTAAAGATTATTTGATAAGATCAGGGTTTGAATTACAGAAGATCCATGCCATCAGTACAGGGAAAGGATTGATTTGTGTAAGTTTGGAGGAAAGCTAATCAGTAAACAGAGAGAAAAGAAGATAGCAAGAAGAGGTCCTTGTGGTACTACTTTTGTAAGTGGTACAAGATAAAAAAATAAGAAATTGAGAGCCTATGAAGCCAGTTTTTAAAATAATTGTTAAGTCAGACAGTTGCCTTGTAACTGTGTAGCAGAGTGTAGTCAGCAGAAATGAAAGCTGGGCCCAGTAAGTATGTCATTATTGGTATTTAGCAGTAGGTGATCTAAGGTTCCAAAATGGGCACCCATAGTGCACTTCTTTAAGATGAACACATCATTGGGAGAGAACATGGCATCTTTTTTTTTTTTCAAGATGTCAAAAAGTTGTATGTAGACCATTTTTAAAACATTTTGCCAAAAACAGGAAGTATATAGATACTTCTGAAGTCTGAGGGAGCATTATGATTCGGATTTTTAGGAAAGGATATTGTACTGTCCTTCATTCTGATGTTGAGAAAGATATTTTGACAAAGTGAGATGTTTGAAGAGTTAAAGGCAAAGCAGGGGGTTGCATTACATGTTCTTTGTAGTGCTAAATAAACCAAAAGTGTAATTTGTCTGTATCAACAATATTATCTAGTGGATGTTTTTCTAATTTCTTTTTAATATGTTAAGATGAAAGTTTCTGAAAGCAAAAGTGGTGGGAATGTAGAGTGGTGGGTATTTTGTGGGGTGGCTGTACCTCTCAATCATCCCTGAATGTGTAAGACATCTCTTATTTTGCTTCATATTTTTGTCCCGTACCTCTGAGATCTTTTGATGCCATGGCAGACTCACTGAGGATTATAGACAAACAATACTGGCACACATTAGAATTTTCTACTTCTTGTTATTCTGAAAATGCAATGTGATGCAAAACATGTTGTTCTTTTTTTCATGGATTTTCAGCCTTTGTTCCATTACAGGCCATGATATAGATTTCCAAAGCTTTAGTATATAAAAGCAGTGCTCAGTACAATGATGTTTGGATTTGAGTGTTTGAGTGGCCATGACTTCTTACTCTGTAGGAAGGCATATGTATTATAGGTTTAATGGCTAAATGAAAAATTGTTTTAATATTTAATAGCCTGAATATGTATGTCCTAATTAGGAGGTCACTTCACTGTCTGCCTGGCAGCCTTTTGCCTTTTTCAAATGTTTTTCAGTGGTCTTGATGCCATCTTAATTTCTCAAAGTCTTTTGGGTTTCTAATGCTGTGATGAGAATGGACCTGATTTGTAAGTCAAAGTATGATTAATATTCATGAAATGGGTCTATATTAGAAGACCGAATGTTTAGATGGCGAACGGCCGATTTAACTCAGGGAAAGATTTCCCTTGGACGTTCACCAGATTTTGCTATTTGCTTACTGTTGAGCGATCTCAGAGTTGGTATATTTAGTTAGGGTGTGTGGGGAGCATAGCCCCCCACGTTGGGGGTTTGGGGGGCAAAGCCCCTCACTTAATTTAGACGTAAAGTAGTGTTTTTTGTGTTGCGGCCGAGGGACGTGTTTCCCTGGGATGTTCAACATTGTGCGGTTTGATATTAGAAGATCGATGTTTAGGTGTTCGATCACCCAGTCAGTCTTCTAATATAAACCCCATGAAATTAGTATTGTTTTAGTATTTGATATTAGCCAAAAGTGCTCTTCACAGCATCTGCAATGTGCCCAAATCTGATTCCTTCTGCAATTCATATGGAGTTAACATGTATCAGAAGCATATCTAAATATGGCCTAAATTCTTTTTTTATGATATCCATTGCTTCTACTACTATTGGAACTGTCTGGTTATGCTTCTTTCACATTATGCTCATTTCTGCCTCATCATGCTATGAGGAGATGGAGATGAACTGGCAAATGTTATCTGAGATGGCCTAAATCATTGTGGGGCTTCTTTTTGGTGTTATGCCTCTTAGAATGAGGTCATATTTCAGCTGAGAAGTAATCACTGTTTGCAACTTATTCTTAATTTCATATTTATATTTTTACAACTGACAGACCAACAAGGTACTTAGGCCTATTATGTGAACTGCCTAGAAGGAGACAGGAAAATGAATTGTAAATGTTCATTTATATCACACTATACCTGTGATATTGCTAACTGTTTTTGTTTTTTTGTTTAATTGTAATTAGGAAAATACATCTGTATATCCGCGGTGATGCAGCGGTAACATTGTTGCCTCACAGCAAGAGGTTCTCCCGTTCGATTCTCAGCTGGAGTGCGGGGAGTGCCTTCTGTGTGGAGTCTGCATGTCCTCCCCGTGGTTGGGTGGGTGTTCGAAAGACATGCGTAAATGGGCTTACCTTCGTTGAAGGTTGAACGTTGAGCTGGCACCTCGGCATTTGTGAAAGTCTACTGCCATTCATTAGCAGACTGGAGTTCTGCTGTGGCGACCCCTAACAAAAAGCCGAAAGACAAACAACAACAACATGATACATCTGTATATACCTAGCACTTCAAGAAACCAAGTGACTTCCAAACTTTTGCAAGACATCTGGTGAAACTTTAGTGGATTTTGAAGAAAACTGCCCTTGATATTTGCACTGCAAGTTGCATATCTTGAGTGATATTCAGCATTATTAATGTTTCTAATTATACAATTAAGCCTATGTTTTTCATATATCTATTAATATCTCAACATGCACTCATACAGAAATTTCTTGCTGTCAGTATAAACTTCTATTTGATTAACAACAGTATTCTAACAATAAATGTCTAGGTTGTATAGTTTGCAAGATATAACATTTTTTGTGAAAGTTTAGCAAAAATAATAATAAGAATTCTGGGTTTGTATGACATAATATATAATAGTATTTATGTAAAGACTTTGAATGCACTGAGTCTTATCGCTGTAAAGAATACTTTGTAGTGAGAATAGTGCTGGTTCTACAGTTTTAATAGCGTATGTTGCACACAAAATACTTAAATTTGCTTATCTTGTGCTTTTAAGTTGATTTTTCAGAAAATGTTCTGGAATGCAAGGGTGTGTACAGGCTGCAAGAGGTGTGACATTCCACACCACATAGGTGTTAATGAGTTAAATTTCCTATTGTCCTATTATGCTATGACATGGTATTTAGGTAATATTTATCTGTGTATCCTTTGCAGTAGCAAACTCAGTTTCTGGTCACATTCATCAAAAAGTGGACTGCCTTTGGCATTTCTAGAAAAAATACGATTCTGGGAAGGAAATACTACTTCATAGCACATTTACTAGTGATGAATTGAAAATACCTCCTCAGCAGATCTAACCTTGGCTGCCTGCTAAAATCATATATTATAGAATGACTTTTATTAACTTAAGAAAATTCAATGTGCAATATAGCTCAATCTCTTAACTTAGTATTTAAAATAAATGCTGTAGAAAATAGGAAGTGAAAATGAAAAGATTTCTGTGGATGATATACATCAACATCATTACAGTGTAATAACTTTGACTTCAACCAGGGTTCTTGCCTTTATACATTCACATTAATTTACATAACTCTTTGTTGTTCATATCTACGCGTATGCCACAAAAGTCTACTGTACCTGATATGCATAATGCACATGACACATCGACATCGTGTCAAAGCCTGAATAGTCTTAATGGACTGAGATAATTGTATGAGAAAATCTACAAATAGCATGTCAGTTCTTGCTTGCAAAAAAGGAAAGTCATATGTGAAGGTATAGAAAACTGTATAGTTCAAATCATATAAAGTGCACAGCAGTACTGCTTTAAATTAATGTCACATAAGTCAAATGTGGTGACAGTTTTAGTCTATGACTTGGACACATTATCAAGTACAATACTTTAATAATACCAGTGGGAGAATGTTTCTGTCTCTGGCTGCAAAATAACCTAGTCTCAGGTTTGTGATTTTGGGTCCTTAGGGGTACATCAGCCTGCCTCTGTTCTCTCCACAGAATCATCTACTGCCATTTTCTTTGGCATCTGTGACATATTGTTTCTGCAGTGCTAGAAGCCAATTCTCATGATACCAAGACTTTGGTTATGCAAAAACTGACACGACATTGAAGATCTAAGAATTCTTTGTTTACAACACAGTGATCACGATGGAAAAACAAAACAAAAAAAGAGTACTTTTGGTATTTATTTGGACAAGTTTGTATTAATTTTATTGAAGTCTATCTCATGCAAAAATAACTGACTATTTTCCCTGTGCCTCTTCTTTTATCAGTTCAAAGTGATTTTTCACTACACCTAGGAGCTATATGTCTGGTTGCTTTTCGGAGTCTCTACAGATATCAGCCAGCTCACAGGTATTAGTTTAAGAAATGTTTAAATAAATTACTCTGTGAATAACTCATGTCAGCAGCATATCAAAACATTTGTTTAAAAAATTACTTAGCAGACTTCAGTGAAAATTCAAGCTGATAAAATTTTGTTGAGATAATGGTTTTACTTATGACTTACACTAGCAACAGATGTCATTGGGTATTCTGAAATTCAGGGCCTTTTTTCTTCTACGTTTTTTTTTTCTTTTTCAATTAAATCTCTAAATAAAGCTATTTCTTGATTGATAAGGAAACCAATAGAAAATGGAACATTGCAGTAATTATTAACACTTGTATGACAACTGCAACTCTAATAAGTTACCACATTTTAAAGTAATAATTTATATAATTAAACTATCCCTTAGTATCAATGCACACATTTCACACACCATCACACACTCACAAAATCATGCATCTGAAGGACTGAAAAAATGTGAACATGTATACCTTTGAAAAACAAAAATTCTTAACATTGACTTTATGTTCTGGAAAAAAATAAAGCTGGAAAATTATGCTGTGTTTTTGAAACAAGTAGTCCTTCATATAAAGAAAAGCATTGTTGGAAAGTTTACCAGCCCACCTTAGCATCTTGAATCTTAAGCTGCTGAAAAACTCATAGACATACAAAATTACTACTTGTTAAACTATCATTTATGCAGTCAGAAAAAAAATTATGTATGTACTGCGTGTGTGTGTGTGTGTGTGTGTGTGTGTGTGTGTGTGTGTGTGTGTGTGTGTGTGTGTGTGAGTGTGTGTGTGTGTCTGAAGGGTGCCCTGCTGCAAAATGTGTGAGCTATGGAAAAATAATGACACCCACCACATCAGTATTAGAAAAGGGCATATCTACAAGCCAGTGCTCAATACAAAGAAAAACAAAGACATATATTTTTTTTTACTCATCAAAAGATAGCTAACATATCAAATAAGTAGGCCATTAACTATTTCAGTATGGGACCAGTAAAAAACTGTGCCACATTAAAAATACCTTGGCATCTATCTAGACATTGGCAGGAATTTAATAAAGCCTGCACAGTCTTATTTACCATGTAGTTTGCATAGCACGCTGCTTACATGAAAGTAAGCAGGTTTGTGATCTGTAAACCAAGCTGGGCAGCGCACATGCCAACATGGAAGTATCTGTGGCATGCAAATCACCTCATAAGATGGTGAATTTCATGCAAATGAGGGAGGTAGAGTGATCCAGCAAGAGATCCAGAGAAAGAGGCACTCCTGCACACCTTATGTTTGTGTCCGTACCGTACACAGAAAATTTTCATGTACAGGATTTTAAACAGACAACAGGGGCTGTAAAGTTATAGTTAGATGGACAGAAATAGCATATCAGACACATATATGTGCAAAATTATCCACCGTGTGCCTAAAAATGTAAGGTAAATAAGGTAAAATAATTTCATTTTTTTCAATGATCTGGTTATGTTTGCACAGTTATCCACAGTGCGCAAACATACAGTTATGAAAAAAAATAGTGGAAAAAACTAAATTTCTTTGTGTAATGTGATAGAAATGTAGTAGACAACCCTGAGTGAAGTATCCATAATGGTGGAATGGTGCTGTTGCTAATGAGGTAGGGCCTGGAACCATGTTCCAGGTTGTGTGCATGGAACCCTATGCAAATGAGTTGGGGTTACTGAATAGCACAAATAGGTATCTGTGTCCATATATCCCTTCTGTGGAGGCACAGAACCATGTCAGTGTCCACAGAAGAGGTAGCTGACATCAGTGGGTGTGTATGTCTATATTTTTTCCATTTTGTGGTCATATTAAACGCTTTGGATATACTCCAGTGGTCTACCTCTTCGTATTTCTGCACTTATTTGATTTTTTATGTGTATGTCTGAGGACATGTATGCTTATTGGACCTCAGCTGCGCCTGTTTCAAGTTGCCCCACTGTGCTCAGCAGGGTTTGTGTACACTGGGTGCTAAGCTTTGTTTTTCTTCAGGGCATGTGTTTCAGCATGTTTGTGTGGCATGCCCTTTGGGGGGGAAGTAATGTACAATAACTGCTGAGGTTTGTTTATCTTTGGGACGCTTGTTTCCATGTGTTTCCCAGTGCACCACAGTGCTGAGTGTATCCAAAAGCCAACGATATATTAATTACTGATTCACTTAAACTATAACCATTAATTGTTCTTAATGCTGTACTTGGCAGGTAGAATGCATCATAGGTAGCCAATCAAACACCATACACATACAGCAGAGCCCAATAAAAGTTGCATACACCCTACAATCTGATTTCTACCCCAAACTCTGCACCAGTGGAGTGCAGACTTGGGGTTTTAACTGAAGGAATGCTAGGGGCTGATACAGGTCTGCTACATATGCATGTGCTAGATGTTGAGGTCAATGCTGCTGCTCCTGCTGCATACAATAGGCCTAGACTGAGAAGGAGAAGAGTGTTCAGGCCCAGGGTAACCTTCCAGGAGTTACATGAGCTGGAGGTTGTAGAGTGCTACATGGGTGGACAGGGACATACTACAACAATTCACTGAGCTCTAACACCCTCAACTCAGACCCACAGCCATCAGAGGGTAACCATCCCAGTGGACAGAAAGGTATGTGTAGCTCTAAGAATACTAGCCACAGGTACTTTCCAAAGACCAACTGGGTTCATAATGGGGGTCTTCCAGGCATCAGCATCCAGGATACTCCACCAGTTCCTGGATGCCATTCTACTACATGCCAGTGAGCACATTTATTTTCCCCTCAGCCCGAGGTGAGGGTCAGCAATATTCAACACTTCTATCATGTAGCACACTACCCTGAGGTTCTGAGTGCCATAGATTGCAATCATGTACACATCAAGGCACCACCCAGTGAGGAGGGTAGAATCTGCATCAACAGCAAGGGGTATCACTCCAACTGCCAGGTCGTGTGCAATGCCCAGGCCATCATCATGAATGTGTGTGCTGGCAGCCCTGGCAGTTATCACAACTCCCATATCTGGCATGCATTGCAGCTGTACCAGATGTTTGTAAGGGGGGGACATCCACACATGGCCATTTACTGGGGATGCTGGCTATGCACTGGAACTGTGAATGATGACACCCATCATAAGTGCACACACACCCATGGAAGAATGCCATAATGAGACACACACACAAACTAGGAATGCCATAGAGCATGTGTTTGGGCTGCTGTAGTCACTCTTCCAGTGCCCTGATGTACCTGGCGGAGCCCTGCCATACTTTCTAGCCACATGTGCACAGATGTTCACAATATGTGCTATGCTACACAATATGATCCTGTGGAAACAGCTGCAGCAGGATCAGTAAAGGGAAGGGACACTCAGCCCTCAACCAGTGCCTAGGGCCCCACAGCCACAACCACATGAGGACTCGGAGGAGGAACTCCCTGAGGATGTCCCTGTCGGCAGATGTAGGCATGCCCATTATGCCCTGGCCTTGGTCATGAGACAATGCATAGCACATGCCCTGACAACCTAGGGCCCTAGGGACTGACACCTTACTCCAACTCACATACATATAGTAAAAATGATGCCAGCCAGCCTACACAATCTGTACCTAACCATGTATTAGCTGTGTATTGCAGGCATCAGACAGAGTCAGCCCTGAACTACAGGTATGTCAGCTGCTGCATTTACAAGGTAAGTCATTCACCTATACACCACTTGTAAGGAGTACTGGAATATGGTAACATATGTATGGATCTGCCACATGTATGCAAAGGAATATAGTGGGCTACTGGGCTACATGGAGAGATCTAACAGCCACATGGGACAGCAGGTACCCTGTCCAATAGTATGTGCTTCATAATATTGACTAGGCCACATGGCTGGAATATCCACTACATTAGTCAAGGGAAACAGTGGGGTCACAGGACAGTTGCACAACTGTCTATGGCAGCAGATCATGGGCTGCTTGTCCAGCACCACCATCACATCAGTGTTCCCATACAATTGCTGTAACAGTACATTAGCAATGATATATCATCATACCAGCCAACCTCAGGGCTGTGACATAGAACCTGGGCACATGTTGGATGGCACACATAACACAGGGATGATAATGTATGTCTGTATGCTGTTGATCGTGTGATGAATGACACATCTCTGTCTGGTGGTCTGTGTGGCTCAGTGGGCTAGGGACATTAGCGGTGTTGATCATTTGACTCTGGTAGCATCCACATCTTTTGCATGTGAGGTAGTCATGTGGTGGTATTCCCACAGACTGTCATACCTCTCAGTGTATTACTGCAAGAAACCTGGACAAAGTCAGAGAGAATGGGGTGGGGGGGGACAATGGGCCATAACTACAGACAGACATTACACATGCTCTAATTAACCTAGAAGGTGGCTAGTATAACAGTGGGTTGCATCACAACAGAATATCTGCAGGATGTAAAGTCCATCACTCAGATGTGTCTGTAGGTAGTAGCATTCTGTGACTGCATTATACAATAAATTAGCAGAACACCACAAATGTATGAGGAACAGGCCAGACATATGGAGAGAAATGTTGGACTTTCTGCAAAAACATGTACAGTGAGAGGTTTGCAGACTGTCACCATGTGTGTGTTGTTACATTATGTACCCCGGTCATATATTAAGTATAGCACACAGATGGGGAGTGCCGTGGATAGGTTCAGAGAAGTGCTGAACTACTGAAACAGGTGCAGCTGCAAATGTCTGTAGCACACAAAATCCCAGACTGGATTACAGGTTGCTCTGGCCTGGAGTCACCTTGTAATTGCTGACAGTCCCACTGGGCATGCTATTACACTTATCTAACTTCAGCGCAATTCTGTTGCCTCTCAATCACAAAGACCTGCTATCTGGAAATACAGCTACATAAAGACAACTACATATACATTCTGTCTTTCCCTATCCCCACTCACATGAGTAGTGTATCTGTACTCCAAATACATATACCTCTGATATATATATATATATATATATATATATATATATATATATATATATATGTGTGTGTGTGTATATATATATATATATATATATATATATATATATATATATATATATATATATATATATTTAAATATATTACAATGATACATAGTCTCTCAACATATATCTATATAACACATAAACATAACATACACACACAGTGACATTTATAGAGACATCCATGTTATACACATTTAACTACATATATATATATATATATATATATATATATATATATATATATATATATATATGTGTGTGTGTGTGTGGGGATGTATGATATGAATTTCACACATACCCTGTGAAAGCTGTGGTTATCTGCAATCCCACATCAATACAGTTGCCCAGAGGACCCAAACCAAGGCTGCAATAGTACATATTCCACAAACCCTCAAACCCCTGTGCCTGAGAAATGTCACCCATGTTGACAGACACAGATCAGCAGGTGGTGTAATGTATAATGGTTCCAATGCATGCCTTTCGACAGGAAAAAGTGTCCCTGCCCACATGTTTGCCTATATAACAGCAACCAGCCACATATGGTCATACTAGTGACTGTACACACATAACAGGGATATTAGCTGATACCCTACTCCTAGGACAATTGATACAATAACAGTATCAAGCAATATCACTCTGCAGGCCACACATGCTGTCCAACATAAGCCTACTTTGCGCACTCAACAAGTACACTGCCTGCAATCACATATTCAATAGTTGTAATCTGTGGTGGATGTGATAAGTACTGCAAGATATAGTGTGTAACAGTAAATAGGTAGGGATTCTAATCTCACGGCAACCAACTCAGTGTGTGCAAGTATCTGTGTGTCTGTGTAAATATATCCCCTTGCAGCGCAATGGACATGCCCTCATTGGCTAGCCCTGTGGAATGTTTATGCACATTTTGGCCCTGTAACTAGCTGCTGCCCTCTAAATTGCCCTGGCCTATATGGCCTGCTGATGTCATCCATCTTAAGAGCACTAGCTGACAATCTAATATCAGATAAACTCCATGGCACATGCAATAAGTACTGTGAGCTATAGTGTGTAACAGTAGATAAGCATGGGCTCTAATCTCACAGCAGCCAACTCAGTGTGTGAGTGTGTATAAATATATCCCCTTGCAGTACAACAGACATGCCCTTGTGGGCTATCCCCATGCAATGATTTTGCATTTTTTAGCCCTGTAACTAGCTGCTGCCCTCTAAACTGTCCTGCTCTACATGGCTTGCTGATCTCATCCACCTTAAGTGCACTGGCTGACAGTTTAATATCAGATAAATTCTTTGGGGCATACGATAAGTACTGCGAGCTGAAGTCTGTAATAGTAGATAGTTAGGGCTTCTAACTTGCCAGCAGCCAATTCAGTTTGTGTGTATATCCATACCACATGCATATGATAACCTTTGTAATGTACACAGTGTTAGGGTTTTGCATTATTTTACTGGTTGTGGGTGATGTGGTCTCCCAAATGAATGACCACAACATGGCCTGCTTATATCAACAAGCATTATGTGTCCTACATAATAGTGCTAGCTGATATGAGGCATGTGCATCTGGTATTATCCCCTGTACTGTGTACAACTACATAGGTAAGTTTTCCACTGTGCATGCAACTAACATACACTATGTGTGCACCGTGGCATGTCCTGTATGCAGTAAGTGGAAGTGCTGCTAGCCTGAATGTGACCATGTGTGCATGTCAGGCTGTGAAAGCACTGTATATCATGTCACAGAGCATTAGAAGATGTGCACATCACTAGTATGATGGCCATACAGCCATCATAATTGGAGACATCACTACTCCTTGTCACAGGAACAGCACATATTGCCCAAGTCCACGGGTGATGCAGGCACACCCCCAGTATTGAGATGACATCTGCCCACCCAATCATACAGATGGCATGTGCAGCAGTGCACTGAGGTTCTCTTTGTACAGTACCAGTATTAAGGGTCTGTGTTAAGGGTGCATTACATCTACTACACAAATGTCACCAACAAGCATGTACTGCTAACGTCACATAGTGGCTTAATGTCCTTAGGGTGACTAATACATCTACTATGCTTCCTAAAGATATGCAGCATATACAATCAAGTGGGGTCATACCTTGTGCCGTATGCATGGCACAGTTCATCTATGAGTATGCTGAATGGCACAGGCAGTACTGACACACATTGCAGATGAACAGTGGTGAGGACATACTGATGATGTGATAGGACCCTGTGAAGGGCCATACTGTCATCTGCATGTGCCAAAACAGTTTGGAAAGTACATCAACACATAGCTGTTTTAGTCAGATAGTAGCATGCTGTGGGAAGATTATATGGAGGGTATGGGTATGTCACCTACTGGTGACTGTGACCACAGCTATGCCATATAAATCCTGCCATACCACTGTACAGGCATGCTGGTGTATGGCACATGAGCTGTACGCCTGTATGGCCATGTCTGTGTGGCTACCTGTCACGCCTACATATTACATCACATATAGGGATTGCCATGCTGCTAATAGGGGACATAGGTATCTCCAATGATAAGGATAGTACATATATGTAGTCAGTTGGGTTTTATAGCCATTACTATGCCACCAGGCATGTATTTATAATACTGTCATGCAAAACACCAACATAACACAGTGACTGTAAGAGTGCTCACAAGTAGCAGGTCACATCCAATATTGTTAGCCAAAGTCAGTCAGTACCAACTTGTACTGTGGAGACATGCAGACCAAGCAGTAGACTACCTGTGACTGTGCCCTGTTTAGCACTGCTGCTTACAGAACAGCTGTCGGAGTCAGATGTTCATATGTTGCATATGTCTGCCATCATTGGGCCATGTAGTGACCCCCACATTCATAGGATCATAGGAAGTTACTAGGCTATTGGCCCTGAGGCACTTATAAGCCTAGCCAAGAGTTTAACCCATGTTTAGACAAGTCAACACCCAAAGCCCCTGTCCAGCAGGGACACAGATGGAATGCCAGGGGTGTATTTTCTGTTTCCCATCCAGTATTCAATGTTGTGCTTAAAAAGGGATTATGAGGTACTCTACTTGATGTGGAGAGGGAGTCTATTCCACATTTTGGGGAGTCTCTGAGACACAAATCTGTCCTGCCAACAAGTTCTATTGATGCCACAGAACAGGTTGAGGTCATACGTGTGCATTACTTGAGTGGAGCTTGACTTGTGGATATGCAGCTGTCCCATCAAGGCGGGGTCTGAGATTGCTTTGTATGCCAGACAAAGGTCACCTCTGAGGAGTCTGTATGAAACTGAGTAGAGGGACAGGGCTTTTAGCCTGTGTAGGGTAGATGTTTGATGCCCTGGATTCTTCTGGTGAGGAACCTCTTTGGTGTCTCCAGCTGCTGCATTTGTTTTGTGAGGTACATGTTGAAGGGAGCATTGTACTCAATAACTGGCCTTATAAGGGAAGAGTACAGGAATGTTATGACCTCCTTGTCCCTGGATGAGATACCCTTACTTATGAGATGGGCCATGTAGAAAGCCTTCCATACGATGGAAATGATATGGTGGTCAAAAGTCAGGTTGCTATCAACCTGGATGCCCAAATCCCTCATGACTGATTGCATGCTTTTTACATTGTTATTAATGTGATAATATGTGGGGATGACACTCTCCCCAAAGGGAATGATGATGAATTTTTTGGCATTCAGCTTGAGGCCATGTTTCTGGCACCAGTCATTTGTTTGGGTGAGACCCTCTTGGAGGACGTCCACATCACGTGGGGAATTGATAACCGTGCCCAGCTTGCAGTTATTTGCAAACTTGGTCAGCCATAGCCCACTGGTTTTGGCCTGCACCTTAGACAAGTATATCCCAAATAACACAGGCCCCAAGACCAATCCCTAACGTACGCCTCTCATTACAGGTCTACTGCTTGAGGTGGCTTTGACTATTTTGATTCGGTGGGATCTATCAGTGAGCCAGTTTGCTACCCATCTGGTAACATATGGACTGATGCCTAGTTGAGATAGTTTATCTATTATGCCTGAGTGGGGAATAGTGTCGAAGGCTTTGGCCAGGTCAAGGTAGATGGTGTGCACTGTCTACCCCTCATCCGTGGCTTTGGTGACTGTTTCAAAGAAGTCAATCAGATTTAACAGACATAACTTCCCCTTGACAAAGCCAAACTATGTGGGGTCGAGTGTTTGGAGGTTGCCAATGTCCCTGTTAATGAGGTCCATGATAATCCATTCCATTGCCTTGCAGATCAGGCTAGTTAGGCTGATGGGTCTATAATTTCCCAGATCTGTGGACACTCCACCTATATGTAAAGGGATGACACTGGCTGTCCTCCATTCAGCTGAGATAAAGCCATTACTCAGGCTTTGGTTGAATAGGGTGCCTAATGGTGCTGCAGGTACATGCCTAAGTTCATGTAGGATGCAGCCTGGGATGTTAGCGGGTCCCATGGAGGCTGTATTTTTTGCCTTTGAGAGAGCAGTGATGACCTGTTCCCTAGATATAAGGGGAGAAGGTCAGGTACTGAGGATGTCCTGATTTACTGATGGGGGGACAGAGGGGGGTGAAGTTTTCGCTGAATCTGTCAGCCAGTAGCTTGGCTATATCTACAGCATTTGTGTATGTGGAGTCCTTGACCACCAGTTCTGAGCAGATTTGGGTGCTTCCTTTGAGACTGGGGACATATGTGAAGAAGGCCTTATGATTGTCTCTAGTAGATGTGGCCAATTTTGACTCGAAGTTGGCTTTAAAGGATTTCACTAGTGCTAATTTTTTGCTTGTTCAGCCTAAGGATAGATTGCTTCCATTTAGGCACCTGCTCCTTCTTGGTCCTGGACAGCAATGTTTTCCTTTTGTTATATAGTTTATTTAATGCAGATGTCCACCAGACAGGTTTACTCTTCCTTGCGGAGGATAATTTTGTCCTCTCAGGTATTCCTGATTCCATGCATCTACTTAAATGCTTTTATAGTACTTTGGTGTAGATTTGGACATTGGTGTCAGTTCCTACAGAGGGGGAGGGGGCTGTGAAGCTGTTTATACCATCCCTCAGGAGGTTGTAATCAGCTTTGGAGAAGTTTTTGTTTGTTTGACCTTAGCTAAAGGGGGGGTCAGGGGAGATGGTGACTTCGAAAGTGACTGCTTTATGGTTGGATCTTACCAGGGAGGATGATACTGTAGGGGTGCTGCAGTGTTTACTAATGTTGGTTAATACTAAGTCCAAAGTGTTATTGGTACACATGTTAAATTCACATCCCTTCCCCAATCAGTGTGACATTCGAGCTGGTCCTGCCCTACCTAGTAGCTGTCATAATATATAGCCCTAATGTACTTTAATGGTACATCTTATTTAACCAAATTATTACGTAGATTATTAAGTCTGTGATTTTATACAAGGCAATATACTACATGGCTGGAAATATATCAACCTTAATTCATTTTGCGATCAAAAATTATATATAAATATATACATATACATTTTGCATGTAAAATCAGTTTCTATTTTCATAACCTATTGTTAACAAAGATCGCTTGATTTTTACATGCAAAATGTATATATATATTTATATATAATTTTTGACCGCAAAATGAACTAAGGTTGATATATTTCCAGCGATGTAGTATATTGCCTTGTATAAAATCACAGACTTAATAATCTACTTAATAATTTGGTTAAATAAGATGTACCATTAAAGTACATTAGGGCTATATATTATTATGACAGCTACTAGGTTGGGCAGGACAGGACCAGCTCGAATGTCACACTGATGGGGGAAGGGATGTGAATTTAACATGTGTACCAATAACACTTTGTTTTACAGCACAATAAACCACTCCCATGCCTGATAAAAAGTATATATATATTTAGAAAGCTTGTGAGGAAATTATTACTCTATTTTTGTTTTACTTGGATTGCTTCTCTGTGTACTTAATAAAGGATTTTTGACTGGAAACAGACTGCCTGCCTTGCTTGGATTACTTTCGAATACTTAGTAATGCTGTAGAATTATATATTTTCTATTATTACTTTTTGACTTGATGAGTTTATGTTCGCTACTTCTACTACTATTGTCTGATCTGATTAATATACAGTGATTAACTAGAAATATATGGACTGAAAATCTTCCACACAGAGAAGTTTCTTACACTGTTTTGTTTTTAGACCCACTACACTTTAGTGGGTTGTTTTGAGACTTCAGGGATACCACGGAGATTACTTGTTTTTAATACTAAGTCCAAGATATTGTCACCTTTTGTAGGGGTATCGACTTGCTATTCAAAGGCATTTACATTGATAAAGTCGAGGAATCTCTGAGCATTTGTGTTCTTGCATGAGTAGTTTTTCCAATCTATGGTTGGGTAGTTAAAGTCCCCCAGGATCAGGGTAAAGGGTTGAATCTTGATAGATTTGAAGAGGTCCAGATAGGTGGAGTGGGCATCTTGAGTCAAATTTGGGAGCCTGTTGCTAGCTATGATTTGAATAGGGGTATTGTCAGTGGTTGACTGAACCTGGAGTGTCTCCTGTACATCATACTGTTTTACCAGCCTGTAGGTGTGTGTGTTTTTAATATATATTGAAACTTCACCTCTTCTGGCTTTGCTGCCCACAGTTTGGAGTCTGAATGCATGATAGGATGCATAACCAGGTAAGGCTGGGGTGCTCTCCGCAGCTTTGAACCAGGTCTCTGTAACTGCACAAATGTCAGCATTTTCCAGTGTTAAGAATGCTTGCAATGAGTGCAGTTTCATGTTTAGACTCCTATCATTTAGGAGCATGACCTTTAATTTGTGTTATGTTGAAATTTTTATGTTGGTAGTATTGACCTCATGACGTTTCCTCAAAAAGGCACTATGGGGAGGCAAGGGCCTTTGCCAAAATCCTGAAACCCAAGTGGGAAAGATGCAGGCCATCTCTAGAAAAGCATAGTGGTCTGTTGATCATATCTTTCCAGGCTGTCAGGTACTAGATTCCCCTGGAATGACACCAGACACTAAGCCAATTGTTAAAGTCAATCATTTTCTGTTTGCATTGAGTTATTATTCTGGGTGATGGTAGAATGCTGCTTAAGGCTAGGGACATACCTGCCTGGGACACATATTCAGCTAGCTCAATCATGTCTCTCATCATATAGTCCAGCGAGGTACATCTCAAGTTGTTCACACCAACATGGATTATGACAGAGTCATAACAATACCTGTTGCTGAGAGACTTGAGTGCGTGTGCGATATGGCGGATTCTGGCACCTGACAAACAACTAACTGTGGCTTTCTCCTTATCCAGTCTGGTGAGAGGCACATCTGTGTGTCTCACAACGGAGTGTCCTGTGACTAATATGTTGGGTTTATGGTTAGGCTTTAGTGGTTACAATACATGGGTGTGTAGACTATGTGTGGTATGTGGAGTGAAGGGTTGTGGAGTTTGTGTGTGTTTTTGTCTCTGAGGTCTCTGCATATGTTGGTGTGTGTTGTGTAGTTGTGGGTGGTGTTTGAGGTATAGTGACTGTGTTGACAACCCTCTCAGTGCAAGATATTCTGGCTTGTGAGGGAGACAGCATAGACTCTAGGTTCTTAATGTAATTGTATCTCTCACAAATTGTGTTCCTAGGTGTTAGTAGTAGATGGTTGTCTGTGTGCATGAGGCAGTTGGCTACACTGTCTCAGGATGCCCATATCAACCAGGCTGGCAGGAGAAATTGTAGGAAATTATCCATCCATATTTGTCAGAATTTGAGGGAGAGGCCAGGGAGAGCTAAGGGGTAGGCCTAAAGCCTAAAGCCATGTTGCTAGCTATGATTTGAATAGGGGTCTTGTCAGTGGTTGACTGAACCTGGAGTGTCTCCTGTACATCATACTGTTTTACCAGCCTGTAGGTGTGTGTGTTTTTAATATATATTGAAACTTCACCTCTTCTGGCTTTGCTGCCCACAGTTTGGAGTCTGAATGCATGATAGGATGCATAACCAGGTAAGGCTGGGGTGCTCTCCACAGCTTTGAACCAGGTCTCTGTAACTGCACAAATGTCAGCATTTTCCAGTGTTAAGAATGCTTGCAATGAGTGCAGTTTCATGTTTATACTCCTATCATTTAGGAGCATGACCTTTAATTTGTGTTATGTTGAAATTTTTATGTTGGTAGTATTGACCTCATGACGTTTCCTCAAAAAGGCACTATGGGGAGGCAAGGGCCTTTGCCAGAATCCTGAAACCCAAGTGGGAAAGATGCAGGCCATCTCTAGAAAAGCATAGTGGTCTGTTGATCATATCTTTCCAGGCTGTCAGGTACTAGATTCCCCTGGAATGACACCAGACACTAAGCCAATTGTTAAAGTCAATCATTTTCTGTTTGCATTGAGTTATTATTCTGGGTGATGGTAGAATGCTGCTTAAGGCTAGGGACATACCTGCCTGGGACACATATTCAGCTAGCTCAATCATGTCTCTCATCATATAGTCCAGCGAGGTACATCTCAAGTTGTTCACACCAACATGGATTATGACAGAGTCATAACAATACCTGTTGCTGAGAGACTTGAGTGCGTGTGCGATATGGCGGATTCTGACACCTGACAAACAACTAACTGTGGCTTTCTCCTTATCCAGTCTGGTGAGAGGCACATCTGTGTGTCTCACAATGGAGTGTCCTGTGACTAATATGTTGGGTTTATGGTTAGGCTTTAGTGGTTACAATACATGGGTGTGTAGACTATGTGTGGTATGTGGAGTGAAGGGTTGTGGAGTTTGTGTGTGTTTTTGTCTCTGAGGTATCTGCATATGTTGGTGTGTGTTGTGTAGTTGTGGGTGGTGTTTGAGGTATAGTGACTGTGTTGACAACCCTCTCAGTGCAAGATATTCTGGCTTGTGAGGGAGACAGCATAGAATCTAGGTTCTTAATGTAATTGTATCTCTCACAAATTGTGTTCCTAGGTGTTAGTAGTAGATGGTTGTCTGTGTGCATGAGGCAGTTGGCTACACTGTCTCAGGATGCCCATATCAACCAGGCTGGCAGGAGAAATTGTAGGAAATTATCCATCCATATTTGTCAGAATTTGAGGGAGAGAGGCCAGGGAGAGCTAAGGGGTAGGCCTAAAGCCCATGGGCTTGAACCAAAACTGAGAGGCTTAGAATAACACAATTTAAACAGGCTAAAAACAAGCAGTAATAAATGCATCAGAAAATATGCAATTGAATACTTTAGAGAACAATTAGCAGAAAAAGCAAGATGAAGAAATAGAGTAGGAAGAGGAAACACAAATGCTGTAAAAGCAGCTGAATAAAGGATTTTTTTAGTAAAGTGGAAAGGGAGAAAGGAGGAACAGAAGATAATTCAAGGTTAAGAAACTAAGGGAGTTGGCCTTCCTAAATGTTCTCTCTGTACTAGGTAGAATGAGCTAATGAGACTGGACTGGGAGGAGTGTCCCAGATCAAATTTACAGTAGGGGCGGACAACTGCAAAGCCACCAAGTTTAAGAACAAGACAACAATAGGGAGAGAGGGTGGAAAACTATTACTATAGTTACTAGCTACTTTAGATAGAAGATACTACATAAATGTTTATCACAGAAGGAAAACAGCAGTGAGACACTAAATTAAAGTTTTAAACAGAAAAAGGAGCAAGGAGACTCTACAGAATGCCTTTATCTGCAAATAAATCAGTTATATGATACACTCCTTGGCAGGATAATCAGAACAAATAAACAGGTGCTTAACAAATGGAGAACATTTCCAGTTAATACCTTTCATACAGTGAAACTAGCTAATAAGCTTTACAAACAGTGAGACAGAAACAAAAGTGATTTAACAGGCCTAGTAAGGCAGACAATTGCAGTACAACAGTGGATATTAGTTTATAGCAATAAAATACAGTAAAAAGTAGGAGCAGACAATAAAAAGTGCAATAATTTGACAGTATTGTGGTTGCCTAAGTGTGTGCTTTGTACGTTACCTGAACGGCTGGTACAGTGAGATGGCTTGGCTCAGTTTAGGTGTTGTACACCCTGATGTACCCCCACCCATGTCCCTGCTGACTGCCATGACAAAGTTTATGGCAATAGTAGGGCAGCAGGGTATGCTGCCAAATGTGTACTCCATGTACAGACTGGTATGTCAGCTGGTGTATATGCAAGTGTCTGAGAGTGAAACCCTGGGAACACAACATCTGGACACAGGATATTTGTAGACATGTCAACTCCATCACCACACCTTGTAGATATAAGTTCAGAGAGCCCATTGACACATATCAAGGGTAGCAGACCTTATCACAAAGTATGAATGCATGATTATGCAGACTGACCCCAATGTCCCTGTTAGACTGCTATAAACATATGCATATAGGGAACCATGCACGTATACTGCCTTACCTTGCTGACGTCATATTTCTGCTGTGCTGCCATGCCATCCTGTGCTGCTGTCTTGCTGCCATGTGTCCATAGTTTATTCCTTCAGACTCCTGGAATAGAAACATGCACAGGTCCATGAGACATATGTCATCCTGCAAAACTACCACCAGTGCAACATCATACAGCATAAGGTATTCAAAATTTGGTGTGTAGTCATGACATATGCCAGCACACAGTATCTGTTGTGTACCACAACAAGTGGCATGGCAAAACAATACTGCATTGCACACGTACATATCAAGTAATATTGTCACCCTGTGCATCAGGCACATAGCTTCATTTCCCTGCATCAATGGCAAGAAAGGACAGGGATGTGGTACAGGTATCATCACATACACAAGGTGTGGTGTGGGTATGCTGGAGGCCTAAGCTGTGCCAAACAGTTGACAGCATGAGTGTGAGTCAGGAAGGGATGGAAGTTAGATGGGCCATGGAAAGGTGCCGTGTGTGTCAGTCGATGACCTGCATATAATAGTGGTGTTTGAGTGTATGCTTGAACACAGTCAAGCCCAGTGCTATCCCTACACATATGTGTGTCAGACAGCTATGGACCGTACATGGTAGAGTGGACAGTTCACCGTCTCTGGCCATGAACATGGGAACTGGCTCTGCCAGGAGTTGCACTGGCACTACTATGCCCAAGGTCAGATGCAGTACAAGTACCTGATGGTGACTGCTGTCTGCTGGGTCTGTGTCCCCCTCAGGACCACCCAGGACAATGTGCCTATGGTCTGCCATGTCATGGTTTGGACAGCACACTTCCCTCTGTAGTGCTGGAGATACTGCCACTATGGGAGCATAACTGCACACAGCTACATGGTCTCTCAACAGTTGGTGTTGCTGACCTACATCCACGGGTCTGATGCCCAACTCTGCCCAGACATTACAGCACAGACAAGGTGTGGCCCAAGACAGGCACTGTCTCAGCGCACTGTCTGCCCACTGCATCAGTGAACCAATCGAGGATGTCTCCAATGATGTGTTGGCAGTGATGGATGTAAGACTGTGCTGCATCCATAACCCTAAGCATATGTCTGATGTTCCATTCAGAACATGCCTGTGCCTCCATGATGACCCAAAACACACACTGAGTGACTTGAGATGTGACACCAGCAAAAGGTCGTGGATGGACAGCAGGCCTCTTACAAGCACCTCTGTCAATCCACCTGTGTGGGACGTCACTATCTCTCTGGATATGACCAGTGTCTCCATTCACTGGAGCCATAGTTGCCACACTTCCCTGTTCAATGTGTCCACCGTCTGACTGTCCAATATCTATGGCTTCTGTGGACAGGGTATGTGTGGGCATACTGACTGTCTGTGGAGACAATGGGGACAAAAGATGGATGTCAACCTCTGGGACAGATTCAGCCACTGGCAATCCTACCTGTGCCTCACTATGGCCACCATCATCATCAGAGTCCGATGAGACACTGACATCAGGTTGTGAGGGGGACAGACTCCAAACCCCCTCCCCCATGGTCACCTGTGAAAACCAAAACGAAAGCAGTACATTACTACCACACTTTTAGGTATGGCAATCCACACAGACTCATACAAATGAGGATCCACAATTGCCTTACCCATCTCACATTTTCTCATCTCCACTCCCATGCACAATAGACAGCCTCACAGCAACATACACATACAAGTCAAAGCCTTTATAACATACACATCATTTACATCCAGTTAAAATTGCCAGTACAATTTACTTGTAAGGCATGCAATATGACACTATATATGATAGAACTGCAGATTAGACACAGTGCAACTATCTTTCTTGAGACTGATATGCCAGTACTAGTGTCACTGCCTCAGGTATGTAACATCTGCCTTTTGTGTTAGCACAGGCATTTTGGATTACTTGCCTCATGTATACCAGGCTGCATAGTAGCTCATAACTATAAGTGCAAATGTGTTAATGTCCATTCAAATACACATCTGTGATTACCCAGTCTATGAACTGTACTCAATTGTTCCAGAATGGTACTTGCAAATATTCTAATCTGGATAAACACATTTGTACATAGTGCAATATGGCAACCTTTAACTTTCATAGGGTATATATGATCCGTAAAACAACAGTATCATGCTTACCAAGTACAGGACAATGGGCTTGGGCAACTCCTGATGGACCTATGAAAGGGTGAGAGGGAGGTATTGTCAGCACCTCCATATGTTGCAGCACAATAGGATAATATGTGCATATATCCACTTGTACAGTAGCCACTGTTACTGGCTGTATTGCTGAGATTCTGAGTATGTGTACACAACTGAGATTAAACCCCAACCCCCCAATGCAGATAGACCTGACATCAATGTATAGCTATGTACAGCCTGCCACAATGACTGATAACGTATTAAAATGGTGGACACAGTAAGCTTACCTGGATGCTTCTCTGCTGGGTGCCCTGTGACACCCACCTCCATGATGTATGGTGTGATGGATGCCTGGGAGCTGTCATGTGTTCCTAGTTCAGCAAGAACTCCTGTGTGGCTGAGAGTGGTTGTACTGCTGCAGGCCCTCCACCGGTGTTAGCATGATTCCTGGAAACATCAGCTGTCCTTCATTGTGCAGCATTCACCATATCTTTGGCTGTGTATCGCACCTGATCATAGGTCCTGTCCTGCTGGCCAATCTGATTGATATCCTGCACAAGGTCTGCCCACAATGCTGCCCGTTGTTCACAATTATGCCTCCCCCTGGACAACAACATCTGATGATGTTGCTTTAGTGCATCCAGTATTACCTCATTCTCTGCTTTGGAAAAGGGGGTATGTCATCTGTGATACATGGTTCCTGAAAGACAAGAAAAGAGGAACACATTACATGACCAGATGTGTGGATGTCCACTATGTACAGATTCAGCACACCCATAATGGCCTGCACTACCCACTGCTCCCTCACACATTATACCCCACAGTCTGGCAACATACCACATGAGTGGATCCCAGCAAGATAGTAGCACTATGTGGGTATGTCCCTGTGTGCTGTGACAGATTCTGCTGTATGTTCCTACACCCAGGACTGCAGTGTACTGTGGTGTGTCCCCTACGGGCAACCTCCCACTCTACTATGTCACACAGCCACTGTCAGACAAATAGCAGTATACTATTACAACCACTATATGGGGACAGTCTAGCAACACCAGTGTGCCACAATGACAGAAAACAATGCAAACCTGCTGTAAAATACATTCCCTGTAGGCATCATACCTCTCAACTATACAGATGTTTGCGTCATACTTTTGGTCATTTTCACACAAAATTTTATATTTCTGACAAAAGGTTATACAATCATTGATGGTTGATGTCAGAAAGTAAAGACAGACACTTGAGTTTAAGATGTCATACTCTTCAGAACACAGTTATGCTACTGTAATATCTGTTATTCTATTCACTTTATTACTTTCCACGAGCAATAGTCCAGTGTCTCTAATTTTGGGCCTTTGTCCCTCCATTAATTATGGCTTTGTTCAGATTTCTTGCTGTAACAGGTTGACAGCTATCTTAGGCATGGTGCTCAACCAGACAGGGACGCACATCAGCAGAATCATGGACTTAGCCAGAGTACATCAGAGACAATTAGGAACACTTTTAAAATGTTAGAACTATTTATATGAGGCATTGACAGAATGAGAAGAGGTAAATTAGTGAACATCATCTGATGTTACAGGAGTATACACCCTTACTTATTGTCACTATGTATTATGTATAATTCACTAGCTTTCCTACAACAACCAAATGCTGTAGGAGAGATTAAGATGGACAGAGCTAAGATGTGAGTGGAAATCAGGGACATTTGAGAGGCATTCCTGTAGGTGTAGGACAGCTGAGTATCAATGACATGTCATTATCATACATCTAAGTCAGGCTTACTGTTGCAATCCCTATTCCCCCATACCTCCATCCTCCCATTTACATCCTGTTATATGGAGAAATGAATTACATACCTGGTGGAGTGCTGTACTCCTTTGTTGAACTTTGCTTCTGGGAATCTTTTGAAAATACACTCTCTGTGTCAGATAAGTCTCATACAGACTTGTTCTCTATAACCAGCTGCTTGCCTTTTTCAGATACCGCTCATTAGCAGGTACTTGTTTCTGCACCAATCTGTGGCTCTAACATGGTAATTGCAGCCAAAACAGCTGAATTGCACTATCATTAGCCAATGACATGCCACCACAGTGCAATATGCAAGGACTTCATGTAGACCTGGGCCCCTTTCTTAGTTGTTAAGAAGGACATTACTGAGGTGTGGAGACTACAGTATCGCAGAAGTTAGGTATCATAACTGTCAGCTATAGAGATTTATGCAGTACGTCCACAGTTTCATGTCATATGTGTGGTCAGTGTTCCATGACATTGTGGTCATCTGGCAATTCACTGGCAAACATTGTAGGTTGAGGTCAGTAATGGAAGACACACATTTGCATGTCAGACTTCATACTCCTTAGAATATACATGCTAGTGCAATAGCTGTTATTCTATCAACTTACTATCTATGTAGGAGCAAACTGCAAAACATGTCCCAATCTCTGGACCTTTGTCTCCCCATTAAGTATGGCTGTTTCAGATTCCTTGCACTAAGGGGTTGGGGGGTATGGTAGGTCTGTATTAGCTACCTTTACATACAGGTGTGTGCCACAGGCTACAATTGCTGCTGCAGTCTAGAACACATAGTGGGAAGTGTGAACAATTTGGAGGACAACAAACTGTACATGTAACTGTGGAGGCTGTGACAGCCCTGTCATTATGGCAGAGCCATGGTAACGGTACCCTTTACAGTCCAATTGAGGCATGTGATTAAGGTACATCTGTTATGCAACAGTGCCAGTAACAGAGTAGTAGGCAACATATAGCTATGCTATACAGATATGTACAGTGTTTCCCTACCTGCAGGTGTTTGACTTGCAAAACTGGAAAGTAGTTCATTAATTGGCAGTAACCTGTGTGGACAAAGATTGCGTGACTCAGTCTTTAATTACTGTCTTCACAATAATGTAATTGAACTGCAACACAAGACAGGATTTGAACCCATGACTGTGTGTGGCAAAATGCACTACATACAAGGCATTTGACAGATTGAGCCTACTGGTACAGCTGGTGTATTTGCAAGGTATATGTGCAGGCATACAGGCTGTGACACACACTGTCTGCATCCATCAGTATGTGCATGGCTTTCTATGGCTGTATTTCTGCACCAGGGTCCAAGTTGAACATGTTCTTTGCCACTGATGCCTCAGCAGGTAGCTTTCTACATGTTAATGATACAATGGCACATTTACATGTTATCACAGACCTCACTTGCACTATTTTTTTATGTATTTGGCTGTCTATTGGTGTATTATTGCACCAGAGTCCAAGGTACACTCTCATTTTTTCCATTGGTTTTTAATTGCAGTTTGTGTGGTGTGGAGCGGCACGCAGTTCCTCTGAAGCATGCCTAATGACTGTAAGTAGCATTCACTATGTTTTGATGAAAACACCTGCTTTTTAGTAAGATCTGCATGGCATGGTAGGTTAATGTAGTGGCCCTGTGGGTGTAATGGGCTCAGGTTTGAAACATGGCAGAGGAGTCTATTTTGTACGTGTCTAACAATGTTAGAAACATGTTTATTCATTAAAGCTGTATGTAGTGGAGCTAAGTGAAGCTTTGCAGTACAGTGCACTGAGCAGCTCCTCTCTAAAAAAATCTAAGGAAAAGAAAAAAGGAGAGATAGGAAAGTGGTGAAATGGGGGTAAGCAGGGGAAAAAGATAGTGAAAGGCAGGTATGGATGTGCTGTAAGAGTGTAGGAAAGAACCATAGCTATCCATTTCTTGTACAGCAACAGCTGTGCACTTTGACAGATTTTGTAGATGAATTTGGACTCTCAAACCCCAGAGAGAAAGAGGGGTGAGGACAGCATAACTGCATTGTCAAGCCACATTTGCCTCAGTGTGGCAGCACCGTGACTCACATCCCCACTCATGGAACTGTCAGCATTGCTTCTTAACTGCCCCTATGGTGGCTGTGCTGGAGACTGGGCACCAGGATGAGGCTGTCCCACTACATTGGCCAGCATGCTTTCAATCTGGCACAGGCAGCATTCATAGCTGTGATGAACAATCCTGCGCACCATGACCGGCAGTTGATCCTGGGAGACAATGGCCTCTCTGCCACTGCTCCCAGTGGGAGGCCGGGCACCACCCCTGAGGCAGTCCTATCCATTGCCACAGGTGGTGCAGGAGCAGTGGAGGGTGCACCAGTGGTCTGGGTCCCAGATGTGCTAGGACCCGTTGCCACGGCCAGTTGAGGCAAGGTTAGAGGATCAGCCAGAACCGGCCTAGCGTGATGTGCTGTGGTAATGGAGGTACAGCAATAAGTATAGGTTAGTTGTGAACAAATCATTGTTAGTAATAGCAGCATGGCAGAACATTGGAAATAACCTAATTACATATCAATGCATATTATGTGAAACACAACAATAAATAACAGAACAATCAGTATGTTAACAGCATGCCAGTAACAGTTACAGCACAATACCAACAAAATAGGTAATTTAACAAGATATGTTAATATGCAACCATAATAATACATAACAGTAATAAAACACATGTCCCAAAATACGGTCAATGTAACAACATATGTTAATAGTAAACCATAACTAATGAATAACAATAAGAAATAAATGAATATAAGAGGTGGGGAGAGAAAGTAAAACAGTACATTAGTAA
Source organism: Protopterus annectens (assembly GCF_019279795.1). Classification (NCBI taxonomy): domain Eukaryota; kingdom Metazoa; phylum Chordata; order Ceratodontiformes; family Protopteridae; genus Protopterus; species Protopterus annectens. Next base: position 887,534,749 of record NC_056729.1, read on the forward strand.
CATTGCTGGTTATTTCCTTGACAACAGTACTACTATCTACTTTATGGGTCTGTTGTTTCTTTATGTGTACAGTGACTACAAGTCTCCTATAGCTGATGTAGCACATGCATACCTCTCAAGCTATTTGCATGGGACACTAACAATTGCAGGTACACAACTACATAGAACTCCACAAAAAAGCACAGCAGTAGGTGTAGGCAAACACAAAATGCACCAATAAATAAACTACTTTATTGTAAGCGCTTTCATGGTGGGGAAAAGTGTTACTTATTTTCTAGTGCTTTTTATTCTTATATAACTATGTATGGAAGATACCGTGATGATATATTTGTTGCCTGGGTAGAACACCCTGATGAGATCCAGCATTTTATTTAGTGTATTAACCAGACTACTATTTTTTTTAAATTTGCATATAGTATTGGATTGGATAAAATAGCCTATCTGGATGTCTGGATTATTAAGACATTAGGTGACAAAGGGATAAGTCAACTATGTGTAGAAAACTGACTTACTCCAATAGCTACCTTCATTATTCTAGTAGCCACCCTCAACATGTTAAATGAGAGGTGGTCAAAGGACAAATGGTCAGGGCAGCCTGCATGGTTTCCGAGTATGATGATTTTTTGAATGACTGCACCCATATTTTCAACATGTTTTAAACCATGCCTATCCTCCATGGTTATTATCTAAAATTCAGAATGAAGTGATTATGAAGTGTAGGAATGGCCTGTATAGACCCCTATTGCAGGTTCAAAAGTTCAATGATGTCAATAATGTTGACAGGAGTAATGGGGTTGTTGTTCAAATGGATGACAGTGATTCCCCAGTTAGGAACCATGAGGTTAATAATGAAGAAATCAATATTCCAATGAATACATCAGGGGTGCAAGACATTTTCTGCCCCTTTGTTACTATTTATTATAGTAACAGCTATATTATATCAGACATTCTATGGAAAAACTGGAATATAATTATGTGTGATCAGGACACTGTGGACAAATTGGGGGTACACCCTAATATTGTGTTTAGAAGAGGCTCTAATCTGAAAAAAAACTTAAGAGAGACAAGGTTCAAAAGTAAATAAAGGAATGATTATGCCCTGTGGGATGTGCCATCAATGTAGATATGTATTCACTGGTTCAAGTTTTAAGGTCAGGAATAAAAATATTGACATAGTGGGTAAATATAGTTGTTATTCACAAGTTGTGGTCTATATTGCTATATGTATGCAATGTCCTGCATTTTATATAGGTAAAACCCAACATGAATTAGCCCAAAGAATTTACAAGCACTACAATGACATTTCCCAGAAAAAAGAAACCAATGCATTATTTAGACATCTGAGACTATTTCTTGACCATTTGTTTAAGTTTGAAGTTGTACATCAAGTGACTAGGCATCCTTGAGGTGGGGCATGGAAACTGTATCTGGAACAAAAGGAAACATGGTGGCAGATTTTTTTAAATGCCAGCTTCTCACATAACCTTAATGATATGATTTCTATTACTATTTATTTTTAAATTAAAAACTTTTGATAGATAGTTTTTAATTTGCTGGATTGTTTTGTTCATATTTTGTAGGTTTGATATGTATATGTATATATATATATATATATATATATATATATATATATATATATATATATATATATATATATATCTAGGACTTTTGATCGAAAGATCAAATGCCTGAATCCATTACCACCGAACACACTTTAACAAAAGTGATTTCATCGAAAATGCACTTTCGTTAAAGTATGTTAAAATATACACAAAATCTATTTGAATGCAGCAAGGCAAGCCCCCCTGCATCCCCCTATTTTAATATTCTCACTCTGAGGTCTCACTACAGTGGGGAAAAGGGAATTCTCCCTTACTGCACCATAGTATGACTGGAACAACAAGCATACTTACACTAAAGTGCTGCTTTGGTGAACAGAATTTTTGTGCGAGTATGCTCACCAAATTGGGATTCGGTGAAAGATGCAGTCAAGCATCTGTACAGATCCCACACACACACACACACACACACACACACACACACACACACACACACACACACACACACACACACACATATATATATATATATATATATATATATATATATATATATATATATATATATATATTTTTGTATATGTATTTTCATTGCAATTTTATATATATTTTTTCATTGTGTGGTATTTAATGGTTTAATAGGACATTTGTGCCTGTTTCTAATTGAATAGTTCTTTCTATTGGCTGCTGGATTTTTACTTTCAGTGAATGTAATATAAAATGGCCAACATGGTATTATTTTATGTCTGATGAAGTTTAATGAATACACTAAACAAAGCGCTTACAATAAAGTAATTTATTTACATTTTGTGTTTGCCTACACCTACTGTTGTGCTTTTTGGTGGTGTTCCTTGTTTTTTCAGTTTTGTGTTTTTTAACTACATAGAACACTTGCACATCAAGTGGACCTATATAACTACCAAGGTGCCCTATGGGCTGATTTTGTGATTTATGTATTTATTTCAGTTTGATGGCCGGGGATGTCCACTGGGCTCAGGGAACCCATTTTCAGTGGAGGCCCGAGGAGAAAAGCTCCACATTACATAGTGTTATACACAGTTATTCACATATAAAATCAAAATTAAATGAGGTAAAGAATACAATTAAACACGTTTGTGTTACACAGTGTGTTCACCATTACAATCAAAGTAAAGAGAAACACAATTGAAATATGAATTTGAGTCAGAGAACAACATAAATTATATGGTTTCATGATGTCAAAGTATCTATGAAGGTATGATACAGAGCAGGAATAGGGAAATTATCATGAAGAGATCAGGGTTGCATATTTTATTTTAAGCTAAAGAACAGGAATATGTTCCCTGGTTATAAGGTATCTGAAGGGTAGGGAGGCAGAGGTTACTGAGATGAGGGGGAAAGAAATGAGAAGAGAAAGAGAGTAGAGGTGGTAGAGGTTAATGTGGGTTGTACAGGTGAGTTTACCTTTACCTTTACTATTACGTCAGGTTAGGTTTAGGCTTAGAGGTAGAGAAAAGCCTATGGGGAGAGAGCATCATAAGGCTATGTGGGGAGAGAACAGTTGCATTTCCATTTGGAAGAAAGGTAGGAGTGTAGAAGAGTTTTAAAGGTTTCAAAGCTTTCACAAGTCCTTGGGGAGGATGGCAAGGAATTCCATTTTTTAGCTAAAGAAAAGGATAGCAGATACTGTCCAGCAGGATGACTGGGTTTATGGACAGTGATTAGGTTTTGGTGAGATGATCTTAGAGATCTTGCAGGGGAGTATAGTTGGAGGATATTGGTTAGGGCTGGGCACTTAGTAGGTTGAAAAATGAGTTTATGGGGTGTAGTAATTTAGAGATATTCTAGATGGTTGGGGAGTTCAAGCCAGTATAACAAATGAAGGGCAGTACAATGATGAGAGGAGAATTTGGCTTTGGTGGCAAAATTAGAAATCTTATTATAGCAGACTTCCAGTTTGGAGGAGAGAGATGCAGATCGGTTTGATAGGAGAGGTGATACTTTGCAATCAATGTAATCATTTCTACGGTTATCCTGTGACAGATGGATTATGCACTATTAATTGCATAATGTGAAATTGTGACACTTGAGAGACATATATGTGTACAGTACAGACACTAAACACCTGTCATGCCTTGGTTGGAGGCAGGGGAATAGAATCCAATAGCAGTGACTACAGGGGACATCTGTATAGAATGTATTAATTGACTGCAGCAATTTTTAACAGACATTCCAGGCATACAGCCATACTGGGATTACACATTTTATTTCTGACTGAACATTGCTGATAAATGCATTCTTGCTAACAATTTTAACAGTCTGTGACATCTAAACACACAATTATTTGCTCATAATATGGGCTACATCATTAATTTATCTGTAGTCCCTGTGGAGAGAGAAACTGTGAGCATTACATTACTGCTACATTAATATTTACTGCTACATACCACTGGATATGAACCCTGGACTGTGTGTGGCAAAATGTAGTATATATATATATATATATATATATATATATATATATATATATATATATATATATACATATATATACATATATATACATATATATATATATATATATATATATATATATATATATATATATATATATATATATACATATATATATATATATATATAGAGAGAGAGAGAGAGCATTTAACAGACTGAGCTACTGAGTCACTGCTGATTATTGCTTGACTGATATTTGCCTAGAGCTCACCTTGAACCAAAATATGACCTGATAGTACTACTACAGTGTTCATAGGTTGGTACTAGGCTATCGGCCCTAGGGCCTGTACATGCCTAGCCATAACAATTCCCTGGCTATTTCTTCCCAAACTATTTACTTTCCTGGACCCCTGTCCAACAGGGCAACTGACGTGATCCCCGGGGTGAATTTCTGTTCTCCCATCCAATCATCAGGGTTCCTTTTGAAGAGGGCCAAAGGGGCACTCTGTTTGACATGTATGGGCAGTCTATTCCAGAGTCTGGGGAGTCTCTGGGTCAAGAACCTATCCCTCCAGCATGTTTTGTTTATTGTGATGACAAGGTTTAGATCCCTGGAGCATGTGGCTCTGAGGGATTGTGATTTCTTTAAGTGTAGCATGTCCAACAGCTCTGGGTTTGACATAGCCTTGTATGTTAAGCAGTGATCACCTCTGAGTAGACGATATGCGACAGAGTATAGCTGGAGTTTTTTAAGGCGGTCAGTGTAGAGCATCTGCTTTAGGCCTGTGATTCTTTTTGTGAAGTATTTCTGTGGCCTTTCCAGTTGTTGCAGATGTCTTGAGAGATACATACCAAACGGGTTTTTATTCTATAATGGGTCTAATGAGGGATGAGTACAGTGGGATAATGACCTCCTTTTTTCTGGATGAAAAGCACTTAGTGATGAGGTGTGCCACATAGAAGGATTTCCTGACTGTTGTGGCAATGTGGTTATCGAAGGTGAGACCACTGTCCACCTGTGTCCCTAAGTCTCTTATTATACTTTCAGTGTTTAGTGTACTGTCATCTATGTGGTAATTCATGGGTACATGTTTTTTTCCCAAAGGGGATAACTATACATTTCTTGGCATTGAGCTTGAGCCCATGGCTCTGGCACCAAGCATCTGTTTTTGTAAGTCCCTTTTGTAGAGTATCCATATCACTTAGGGATTCAATAATGGCTCCCAGTTTGCAGTTATCTGCAAACTTTGTTAGCCAGAGTCCCTTAGTGTTGGCCTGTACTTCAGAAAAGTAGATGCCAAACAAGAGCGGTCCCAGGACTGAACCCTGAAGTACTCCACTTGTCACTTGTCTGGAGCTGGATTTGCAGTCGGCTACTTTTACATGTGGGTTCTGTCAGTAAGATTTAAGTCCACATTTATTGCACTACAAACTTTAATATATATACTTTATTGCAGTTAATGCTTTACTCTTTCTTGCTTATTTCACTACAGTTAGCATAATACTTACCACACTCACGGTGCAGCCTGGCTAAGTGTCCGGCATGTGACTCAACAGTGAGAGCCTTTTCAGCTCCAGCAGTTGGGAGAGAAGCACACCATTATGCATACCAGTTTTGCAGACATTCAGATTACATATTGGTAAAACAGAGGTAAACTTACTTACATTCTTGTGGGACATTCCCTGCCCTCGCTTCTTAGACCCAGGTGTCCAAGGTTCTCCTCTTTCACCTTTTCAGGTCATCATGGTGGTGATGACACTACTCACCTGTGCAGGGGATACCAGTAACAGGGGTGAGTTCTCTGGCCAGCCAGTCCCAGGCCTCTGCCTTATACTCTGAGCCCTCAAAACTGCCTGCAGATGCCTGTTGTGGTTTTTCACAAGGACCCCAACCACCTGGACTCCAGAATGCCCCAATGCTGCACCCAAAAGCTTACACTTTCACCAACATCACCAGCCATATTATAGCTTCAATTGACAGAATTCCAATGGATTTTGCTATATTCCCACCTAATGGGCTTAATATACCCTGTTTTCCCACCCTTACATGTCATTAGGCAACATTCAAAAAAGCACCATGTCACTTAGCACTGCACAAACCAATGCAGCTGAAATGAGAAGTGCGAAAACTCACAGAACCATAGTCTTAGCAGAGCTTAGTAGCACGCAAACCAGCAAAACAGAGCCGAGCGGCACACAGACATTGGCAGCCATTGGCAGCCATTGCCATGTTTATGCGGTGCTTAGCAGCTCTAAGCACAGTTGAGTAGAGCTTAGCAGATCGCAGTGGGGCCATATTTTAAAATTGTCTACATAATATGTATATCAAAATTAAATGTATATTGACCCTTCTTAGTATTCAGACCCTGGACCTATTGAATATGAAGCCATAACTCTACCCATTTACCTACGTGGATAGTATGAAACCCCGTATACCTTCACATATACCACTGAGCTACCTGTAAGCAGTGCTGAGCACCACTCTGTACCGAACAAACATGCTTAGACACACATTAACACATTTTTAAATAAATAATTAATTACATCTGGTTTCTATTTTTAGATGTCTGGCAGGTGTCTGCTATCTTATATGTGAGAACAGCTTGGCATTGCTGCACTCTGCACCATGCAGTGCAATCATGTTTTTTTTTTTTTTTTTAAATTAAAATAAAAATAAAACAAATAGACATTGCAGGGAGTCTGATACTCAACTGCAGCCACAGTTAGCACTGCCCCTACACTGATTCAGTAAACATGTTCCTCAGCTCTCTCTTGGCAATGTGCCATCATTAATATGCATGACACATTGCCGAGGGGGTAATATGACCACGGACATGCTCTACACCGTGCCTGCATGGATTTATTAAATCCTGGGGAATAACTTTTGCTTTCAGAAGTACAAACGAGAAGAAAACTCTTTGCAAAGACTGAAGCAATACTGATTTCCTGAAATTTAATTATGTCCTCACTTAGGACGAAGTTAATTCCTGTCAAGGTAAGTAGTAAATTTAAGCAGTTGGAGAAATTGAAATGGGAAAACCATAAACAATGCACTAAAGCCAAAGTAAACAATGTATTCGTCCAATCCAAGAAATGTTACCACTTCCTTTAACTTGAAGGAAGAGCTGTCATTTGTAAACGAGTTCTACCTCATCAGTTTGAATATGGTCTTCTTACAGTGGCATCTTGCTGCATCAAGAATGGTTCAAAAGCAGTGTAAGCCATTTGCAATAATAGTTGCAGATTTATTACCTTTGATGACAAAGGAGAACAGACAGCTCAATTCTTTCTAACATCAAGGGACAAACATAACACATCAGAATTACTCTAGCAGTAAAAGGCCTAGTTTTCAAACTGAACCCCTTAAAATAATTTCCCTTCCTAGGTAGTGGGTTGTATGAGAAATTACCCCCCCCAACTTAAGATCCTTCCCACTACAACCTATTGCTCCCTCATGCAGAATTCCTCTATTCTGAACAGCATTCAGCAGACTTTATTCAAAAAAAGTCTTACCAACCACCCCTCCAAATATAAAATCCATTCTGGCATTTATCAAGTTTTACTAAGCAGTGGACAGCCTTACACAATTTATTTATTTATTTATTGACATTTGATTTACCTGGAAAGTGCATTTGGGTATGAGCCCATTTTCATTGAAGGCCTAGAGAGAAAAGATCCACATTATTACAAAACAATTTAAGAACCATAGTTTTATAATCTTAAAAAAAAAAAAAAAAAATCTGCAGTTTAAATAATTAAACAAATTAGACATAACATGAAAACATTGATTAAGAATGGATATAAGTTATACGACAATGATGTTAATATTTAAAGACATTTTCACCAGTTTAAAGAGAAATTAAAGGTAAGTTAGTATAATACAAACCGGAATTGCAATATGAAGTGAGAGGAAAAGCAGGCTTATGATTTATTTAGAGAAAAAGCTAGGGGAGAGAAATTGATAGAAGTAATTAAGTGACTGAAGAAGGGAGTGATAGGAGATATAAGGCTTTGTGGTACACCGATGGTTACTAAGAGGTATGGAGAGTAGGTGGGGTGCCATTTTACTAACTAATATCTATTGGACAGTTAGCTTTTTAACCATAGAATGATGGGCTGACAATGACCTAGTAAAGACATTTGGAGTGAAGATTTGCTGTGACAAACTGTGTTGAAGGCTTTAGACAAATCTAGAAATATGGAGTAGACTGGTTTGTTATTATTCTTCTCTTTATTGATATTATTTCTGTAGGATACAAGTGCAATGTTAGTACTAAGGGAAGGATGGAAGCCATGTTGTATGCAGAAGATAGTTTAGCAATTGTTTCTGAATGCATTTTTAAGTATTTTGGAGAGGAGAAATACAATTGCTACAGGTCTAAAGTTACTAATGTCTGTTCAATTTCCTCCTCTGTACAGAGGGATAATGTGTGACATTTTTCAGAGAGAGGGAATGTGGGATTCATGGATTGACTTATTTATAGAAGATTAAGATACTCACTTGGAAGGTCATCAGCTGACAAAGAACATGGTATGAGTTTGTTTATGAGTAATTTTATATAGGATTTGGGCACAGGTTTGAAGGTAAAAGAAGATGTGGTGATATGTAGATGTTGGGCAGGGTTGGCATTAGACATTTGGGAACCCTTGGCTAGAGATGCTATACTATCTAGGAAATAAGAGTTGAATTTTATTGTGGTTTTTGAGTGATGAACTATTGAGAGATGGGTTACAGTTGATTTTTTCTGTCAGGATGCAATATTTCTTTAATGACTGTCCAGAAATTTTTAGGGTTATGATTACTATTATTCTGAAAGTTATTATAGTATAGATTTTTGTCTTCATTTGCTTTTTAGTACAATAGCAAATCATTCTGAATTTTCAAGATACTGTGGTATGTTATATTTTTGCTATTCTTTCCATACTTTTTATCCATCCTGCAATATCATTCTACTCTTTTTGCATAGTCACATTTCATTATTTGTTGTTAGTCTTTCACTATACTATTTAGAATATTCAGAAAAGTTGTTTGGATTCATTTACAGCATCATCTAAGGGCAAGATTTTTAGGAAGTTCCAGTTAATAAATGATAGGGTAAAATGAGCATTTCTGGGTTAAACCAGGAAAGGTTGTATGTCATTTTATAAACATACTTTTTAAATGGATGCATGAGATGTCTGGTTCATAGGTTCATACTAGGCTATCTGCCCTAGGGCATTTATAAGCCTAGCCAGAGTATGTTTGGCTTTCGCCACCCATTTTAAATTAATTTTGCTATGCCCTTTTGAGGTTAGTATACTGTGCCTCTGGCTAACAGTGACACAGATTTGGAGATGATCATTGAGAGAGTCTGACATTGTACTTGCGATGATGTATTAGTTAAGATTTAATATTAGGATCCAGTATAATAGAGAATTTGATGTCTTGCTGTAGTGTGGGCTATTAATTACTTGTGTGACACCTTATAAGTTCATGCAAAATGTAATTAGAGTTTATGCCCAACTAATTAACATCACATCACCTAGTAGTATTTTTTTGTGAAATTATTATTATGGATATCCATCCCAGAGTATTTTCCAATATAACTGCATTGTCACCAGAAAGGATGTAAAGGGTAGTAATCCATATTTGTTTATAATTGTTTATTTTCAGGAAAGTAATAAGAAGCTCTGCTGAATTCAGTTTTGATACTGGTTTGTTGTAAGTGGAAATATGGTAGTAGTTGGGAAATATTAAAGTAATACCACCACCTTTCCTCTTTATATGGTCATTACCAATGATATTATAGCTAGAAGATATCATTTTGCAGTTGCTTATACTGGGTTTAAGACAAGTTTCAGTTACAGCAAGAATTTCAATCTTATGTTACGTGATCCAGACATATAGTTCATAAGTTTTATTTCTTATACTTCTAACAATTATGACAGCAAAAGATTGATTACCAGGCTGGAGGCTGACCATTGTGGGGATAGAGTAGTGTGTGGAAGAGAATTGTTTTGATATACGTTGTGATAGGTGAGGCCAAGATTAAGCTGAATGTCTCCTCCTAGAAGGATTTTAGTAGAGGGGGAGTTAGTGATACTTATTTTTTGGAGAGTATTTCTCCATGTAACTTTGCTTTGTTTGAGTTAAATAGAGTTAATCAGTCTATATTTGGAGTAAACGTGAGGGGTATCATTAAATAGTTTTGGAGCAATGCATGGAGAGTGTATGGAGGAAGTATAGCAATACAGAAGTATTATAAAACAGTCCTAGCATAAATACATCTAGAATAAAAGAATCACCTAAGCTCCCCCACTTCCCAGTGCGATTTATACCTCTTTGCTTTGTCTACCCCAAACTATACCTCCACTTTTCCTTCCTCCACAAACTCTCCCACCCCAGTGCCCTCTCCCGTACATCTTACACTTGTAATCTTTCCCACCTTCTCCTTCCTCATTTTATTCCACTTTTTCCATTCCTCCCTCCCTGCTTTTTCACCCCACCTTGTATACTATATTCCCCTGCCTTCCTCCTTCATAGCTGCAAGTACTGTATATAGTTTTTTTTTTATATTTGAAACATTTATTGTACTATGGTATGTTAAGAATCTGAAGATTGCATATCTTATCTCTATGAGCATCCTACATAGCATTTTACTACTCTGTTTTATCAAAATAATGTATTGTGAGTACTACTACAAACTATTTTCTTACATGTTGTTACCCTTAACTGCATCCAAAATTATCTTAAAGTCAATGCTCTCTCCTGGTTAACAAATAAAATAAAAATAAAATAAAATAAAACAGCTCCAGTACTTATTATTAATGCTCACCCCTCCAGGCATGTCTAAAGGTCAGTTCCCTGTGCTTTCTCCTATTAACCTGATGAACTTGGGCATCCTGAGGCAATGTAGCAACTGCCTCATGTACACTGACAACCCTTTCGTCTTACCTCCTAACATTCAGAGTTGCAAGAGATGCACTTATATATCCAAACTGGAAGCTACGCACTCTCCAGCCAAGACTGGAATAGTTGGTCAATAGGAGAAAGTCAACAATTGTACCACACCACATGGAACACATAGCCCTCCAGAACAGACACCGGCACTGCCTTCACATAAAAACACAAACCACACACCCAGCTTCATGGAGGCTCTCAAAAAAATCTACCCAAACAGCAGAGGCCTCCAAGTCAGAAACGCACTTCACCACCACAACACAACACTAATCACGAGACACATAACTCTCCTAAACAGTGTGCCACTCAATCAAAGCCCCTAAGGCAAAACAGCATGCCCAACACACTAGTCATAGGTGACTCAATAGTGAGGCACACTGATACCCACTCACTAGGTTGAATAAGGAGAAAATAACAGTCAGCTGCCTGTCAGGTACCAGATCCGTCACATAGTGCACGCACTCAGATCCCTCAACAATGGGTACAAATTTGACTCTGTCATTGTCCATGTGGATGTGAATGACCTGAGATGTACCTCCCTGGACTACATGAAAAGAGACATGGAGGAGCTCTGGGATTATGTAGCCCAGCCCTGTATGACTCTAGCCCTGAGCAGTATCCTACTATCACCCAGAATGATACCACAGTACAAGCAGAAAATGATTAATTTCAACAATTGGCTAAGTTTCTGGTGTCATTCCAGGGGGATCCAGTATCTGTTACTGGGATGACATGATTGACAGACCTCGATGCTTTGCCAGAGATGGCCTGCATCTGTCATGCCTGGGCTTCCGGATACTAGCCAAGGCTCTTGCCACCCCTATAGTGCCTTTTTTAGGCTGTGTTCCAAAGACCAAATTACCACCATAACAGCTACAAACAAATGCAATCTGAGGGTGATGCTGCTCAATGTTAGAAGTCTAAATCTCAAAATGCATTGCTCAAAGCACTCCTTAAAATGGAGAACATCGACATTTGTGCTGTAACAGAGACCTTGTTCAAAGTAGCAGAAAGTACCCCTGCACTACCAGGCTATAACTCATTCCACACCTTTCGGCCCCAGAACTTGGACCGAAGCTCCAAAGGTGGTGGTGTTTCCATCTTCATAAATGATGCACACACCTCCAGACTGATAGCCCAACATAATGCATCAGAGATACTTCAGGTGCATCTAACATTGGGTAAGACAGTGATTCAGGTCATAGCCTGCTATAGGTCCCCAACCATGTCCCAAGACTCACATTCCATGTTCCTAAGCACCCTGGAGAATATTAGGGTCTGATCTAACACTCTCATACTGGGTGACTTCAACTACCCCTCCATTAACTGGGAAAACTACTGATGTACATACACTTGCCCAACGTTTCCTGGAATTCATTAATACCAATGCTCAGGACCAGCTCGTTTTTACCCACACTAGAGGTAGCAACATCCTTGACCTGGTCATTACTAACATGGGCGACTGTTGCTCTACACCAATAGTCAACTCATCCCTGGTTAGATCTGACCACAAAATAATCACCTTGGAAATCCACATCCTTCCCACCCAAACCGCCTCCCCCACAAAGGTAACCACCATGAAAAACTTCTCCAAACCTAACTTTGGGCTCCTAAAAACAGAGGTGGCTAACTTCATGGCACCCATGCAAATGGAGAATAGTTGCATGACAACCAGTTCATACACCAATACACTGTACAAACACGTACACAAATGCATGGATCTCGCCATACCCAATAGAACCAAGATGGTCTCCTCTAAAAAAAGGAAGCCAATCTGGTGGTCCCCTGCCATAAGCAAATTCTACAACAGAAGGAAGAAACTGATGTGGAATAAGGTGAAGTCCCAAGACTGAAAAAACTCCCTTATCAGCCTCAATAAAAAGATGAGATCTCTCATCAAATCCTCTAAAGCTAACTATGAAAATAGAATTGCAGCAGATAGTAAAAACAACCACAAGGGTTTCTATAGTTATATAAAGAATCTCCATGGCAATACCCAGATTTTCTCTGAGCTACTGCACAATGGTACCTCCTATACCGGGCCAACAGATATTGTCAATATACTGGCCAACAGATTCAGTGCCAACTTTACCCCCCCCCCCCCAAAGAACCAATCACAATACCAGTAGATTCCCAGGCACCCAGTATTACTGCTGCACAGGTTAAAACAGCACTGTCCAAGGCCAAGAATACAGCTTCTATGGGACCTGACAACATCCCTGGCTGTGGTCTACATGAACTACAGAGTGAACTGGTACCATACCTGTGTCCCCTGTTCAATAACAGCTTCACTTCAGGCTTTGTCCCTACTGAATGGCATACTGCTACAGTCATCATGGACCTAATTAACAAGGATATAGGGAATCTCCAAACTCTGGATTCTACACAGTTTGGTTTTGTGAAGGGTAGATCATGCCTGCTCAACCTGGTTGACTTCTTTGAGTCAGTCACCAGAGCTGTGGATGAAGGTAAGGTAGTTCATACAGCCTATCTTGATCTGGCTAAAGCCTTTGATACCATTCCCCACTTAGGAATCATAGAAAAACTCACTAAGCTAGGCATCAACCCCTATATCACTAGGTGGGTTGCAAACTGGCTCACAGATAGAGCCCACAGTGTGAAAGTAGCTGAATCCAAGTCAGACTGCCAACCAGTCACTAGTGGGGTCCCACAGGATTTGGTCCTGGGTACTCTCCTGTTTGGTATCTACTTCTCTGAAGTCTAGGCCAACACGGAGGGAATCTGGCTGACAAAGTTAACAGATGATTGCAAGTTGGGAGCTATTACTAACTCCGCAAGTGATGTTGACATCCTGCCGAAGGCCTCACTGAGACCAACGACTGGTGTCAGAACCATGGCCTTAAGCTCAATGCCAAAAAAATGTGTCATCATCCCCTTTTGGAAAACTCATTTCCCATGAATTACCAAATTGATGGTAGTCTACTGAACACAGAGGGCATTATAAGAGATCTGGGAACACAGGTTGACAGCAACCTCTCTTTTGACCACAATATTGCCACTGTGGTCAGAAAGTCCTTCTATGTGGCACATCTCATTACTAAGGGTTTTGCATCCAGGAAGAAAGAGGTCATCATCTCCCTCTACTCTTCCCTCATTAGGCCAATCATCGAGTACAATTCCCCATTTGGCATGTACCTCACTAGCTAGACACCTGCAACAACTGGAGAGGCCACAGAAGTACCTCACAAAGATGATCCTAGGCCTTAAACACTTGTCCTATAGACAGACTTACAAAGCCTTGTCTGACCCAGTTCTGTTAGAAATGCTACATCTAAAGAAATTCCAATTCTTCCACACCACAGACTCCAGAGACTTCAACCTCATTATCACAATCAACAGAACATGCTGGAGAGACAGGTTCATAACCCAGAGACTGCCCATGCTATGGAATGGGCTTCCCATACATGTCAAACAGAGCACCTCATTGGCCCTCTTCAAGAGAAGTCTTGATGAGTGGATGGGAAATAGAATATTCACCCTGGGGATCACTCCAGTGGCTTTACTCGACAGAGGCACTGGGAACTAATGTCGGGCGGCACAATGCCAGGGTAATCTTATTGGCTAGGCTTGTAAAGGCTTCAGGGCCATTAGCCTAGTGCACACCTATGAACCTTTGAACCTATAAGAAGTCCAGTTACACTAACTCCTGTAGACCTAGACTTTCCTCCCCTTACCTACTCAATACATAATTTATCTAAATAGTTACAATTATGCTATGTTCTGCATTGCAACTACTATCTCTAGTGTGATCTGATATTGCTATGCAACTGTGCATAAATGTGACTGATTTTTAAAACTGATCTACCATGAATCTCCTTTGTATGATTAATTGTGAAAAGTATCAGTGCAATTGTAAATCTGTAGGATTAGGTCCTGCTTTTCCCAGTATTTGTAAATTAGTTTAATTTGTATTATGCTATCTCAATTGAAATTATTATACTTTTTATCTTTTGTGTACTTTTATCTTTTTTTTTTCATATTGATGTATGGAGTTTTACATTCCTGGCATCTACTGAAAAGGGTTTTGTGTTTCCTGACTCAGTCGGACTATCCTGGTAAACAAATGTAATAAATACAAAATACAATTTAAAAAAATAGTATAAGGTATATATATATTCAGAGAACTTGGTCACCTTGAGTTGGTGGCAATTCCTGGGACCTAAGGTGAAGAAACATAGATCTATAACTGAACATTGTATTGCTAACCATTACAATGAAAAAGCATCAAAACTGTGAAGTTTATTTATTTAAGTTTCTTTATTGGGGTCAAGCACTGATCAGAGCGGACCAAATTCAGGCACTGTCTAACTATTTATAATAATAAAATATAAGTGTTTTGCAGACATGAGAAACAAACAATTGAAAATAAAGTAATTTGGACACATATTCACCTAAAAAAATAGAACATCGAAGTATAAAGTTTTCACTGAAGAAAGAGATCGATTAATTATACAGTATTTACACGGTAATTAGAAATGAGTTGAAGCTAGTAGGTCTTGTATTCAACACATAAAGAGAAACAAAATTAGAAAACAAAGATAATGGATGTAACAGTTCTGAACAAAGGTAGTGGAGGATGAGGTTGCCAATGAAAAGTGAGAGTGGGATGACTGGCTTGGTTATGTGCCTGGATGGAAAGAATTTACATTGGGATGGCTTAACCAGTTGTGTTTTGATTTGCAATGGACATCAGCTGGGTATAACAGTCCTGTGTTTCTAATGCTTAGTCACACACTCTGCTTGTGCTGTACTAAAAAGGTCATAACAAGGCCGAAATATGCATATCCACAGCTAGTGAGGTTTGGTTTTATTGGCCTGAAATTGTCCATTAAAATGATGAAACAAGTCATGGGCATTCACAATCACCAATTAACTGAAGCACCTGATGTTCATAGGGATCATTTGCATATATCCCATGTGTCTCTAATACAAGAGGCTTGGAAGGTCACTCAGTGGAAGTTCTAGAATTGAAAATATGTGATACATGCAATGCAGCTTGGTTCTAAGCAGGTTGTAGAATAGAGCCAGTGTAGGAATGAATTCTCTGGTTATAGGACAAGGCTTTTATAGTGAACTTTGCTGCAACTATGTTTTTAGATGGAGGACTTGAATGAGATGTGACCCATGCTGGAGGCCTGCTCTTTGATTTACTTGTAACCAGTTGACCTTACTGAGAGTGAGATAGTGTTGTTCCTGATGGGGACAGCGTGTGATGAATCAACATATCCTTGTTTTCCCGCCTTTCTCGACTAGTTTAGACCAGTATACAGGCTTTGCTGTATTCTGGACTGTGGTGTAGTTCCTGTGTTGTCCATTGCCTTACTTGGATAGAAGGAAGTTTCTTTGCTCACCAGTGGGAGTGGGGAGCCTTGAGCAGCCTATCTGTCCCTGAAGGAGTGACCTCAGCACAAGAGCTTGTAGTAATTGGTCGTTTTGGATCATTTCCAGCTCTTTTGAAGTTCCCTGTTTAAAATCCGCCCCTGAGCGTTTTTTTCTGGCTATACTACTCAGAAACAGCTCCTTGTGGTTCTGCAGAGTGGTGCTAGCAGCAGAGAACTGAGAAAAGCGACTACTTTCCTGATCTAAGTATTTTTTTGCTGTTTTTACCTGAGAGGACTTCCTTTTCTTACTTTGAACAAGTTTATACTGCTTTATTACCTGTTTTTTGCATTATACATTATCTGCACTTAAAGTTACATTTGGTCGAACGTTTGTTGTTAAATTTAACTGTTGAGGCTACCCACTAAAGTGAGCTAGCCTGTGTAAGTGATTTATTACTATTTTTCCTGCATTTATGTGTACTTTTTAACCTAAAAAACAAAAAAAACCCCCAAAAAATATCCTTGTTTTCCCGCCTTTCTCGACTAGTTTAGACCAGTATACAGGCTTTGCTGTATTCTGGACTGTGGTGTAGTTCCTGTGTTGTCCATTGCCTTACTTGGATAGAAGGAAGTTTCTTTGCTCACCAGTGGGAGTGGGGAGCCTTGAGCAGCCTATCTGTCCCTGAAGGAGTGACCTCAGCACAAGAGCTTATAGTAATTGGTCGTTTTGGACCATTTCCAGCTCTTTTGAAGTTCCCTGTTTAAAATCTGCCCCTGAGCGTTTTTTTCTGGCTATACTACTCAGCAACAGCTCCTTGTGGTCCTGCAGAGTGGTGCTAGCAGCAGAGAACTGAGAAAAGTGACTACTTTCCTGATCTAAGTATTTTTTTGCTGTTTTTACCTGAGAGACCTTCCTTTTCTTACTTTGAACAAGTTTATACTGCTTTATTACCTGTTTTTTGCATTATACATTATCTGCACTTAAAGTTACATTTGGTCGAAAGTTTGTTGTTAAATTTAACTTTTGAGGCTACCCACTAAAGTGAGCTAGCCTGTGTAAGTGATTTATTACTGTTTTTCCTGCATTTGTGTGTACTTTTTAACCTAAAAAACAAAAAAAAAAAACAAAGAAATATCCTTGTTTTTCCGCCTTTCTCGACTAGTTTAGACCAGTATACAGGCTTTGCTGTATTCTGGACTCTGGTGTAGTTCCTGTGTTGTCCATTGCCTTACTTGGATAGAAGGAAGTTTCTTTGCTCACCAGTGGGAGTGGGGAGCCTTGAGCAGCCTATCTGTCCCTGAAGGAGTGACCTCAGCACAAGAGCTTGTAGTAATTGGTAGTTTTGGACCATTTCCAGCTCTTTTGAAGTTCCCTGTTTAAAATCCGCCCCTGAGCGTTTTTTTCTGGCTATACTACTCAGAAACAGCTCCTCGTGGTCCTGCACAGTGGTGCTAGCCACTCTGCCAAGTCTGCACTTCAGTTTTTCCCTTAAGAAAGCTCTACTTTCAACAAAATCAGTCTATTCGCTTTATCATAAGCCTAGCACTTGTTCCTAAAACCTTTCTTTTAAGTGAAGCACCCTTAAACTAACGTAAGCACTACATCCACCTACAACCCGTGCTAATACCCACTTCCCTTCAAAGTCCTCTCTCTGACCCAGTTACACATCACCTCCTTATACTATTCTGGCATGTCGAGTGGTATATTACTGACGTCCTCTCCAGTTCAGCTGGTTAATCTGGGAATCCTGAGACAATGTTACAATTGTCTCATGTCCACAGACAACCCTCTCCTCCTCCCAACAAACACAAACACAAACACATGTGAGAGATGCAACTATATAGGCAAACTGGAGGCTGAACTCTCTCAACACAGGACTAGCAAGACCAGACAGGAGGAGAAGGTAACCACACACACAACAAACCCTGTCTCACATAAACCAACCACAACTGCAAACCAAACACATAGTAACACAAAGACATACTCAGAGGCTCTAATAAAAAACTTACCGAAACAACAGAGGCTCCCAAAGCAGACATCCAAGAAAACACCACCTCAAAACTCTGTACAAGCAACACATACTACACAAAGTCAGTGTCTCAAACAATCACAGCCCTTAAGGCGAAACACCATGCCTGATACACTAGTAATAGGTGACTCTATAGTCAGACACACAGACGTCCTGCTTACCAGGCTGAACAAAGAGAGGGTAATGGTGAGCTGCCTGCTGGGAGCTAGGATCCGCCACATAACACAAGCACTCAGGTCACTCCAAAGCAAGTACAAATATGACTCCGTCATTGTCCATGCCGGCATGAATGACCTGAGACGTACCTCCTTGGACTACATGAAAAGAGACATAGAGGAGCTCTCTGATCATGTAACCCAGGCCGGTATGACCCTGACCCTGAGCAGCATTTTGCCCTCACCAAGAATGATGCCACAATACAAAGACAAGATGATCAGCTTTAATAATTGGCTCAATTACTGGTGTCATTCTAGGGGGATCCAATGTCTGTCTGCTTGGGATGACATGCTGGACAAGCCAAGCTGCTTCGCAAGGGATGGCTTGCACCTGTCACCACTGGGCTTCCGGATATTGGCTAAGGCTCTTGCCACCCCCATAGTGACTTTTTTAGGCAAGGCTAAAAAGACAAACCCACCACCTTAGAAAACAATAAAGGAAAAAAACTAAGGGTAATGCTGCTCAACGCCAGAAGTCTAAATCTCAAGATGCAGGCTCTCGAAGCACTCCTCAGTATGGAGAGCATCAATGTCTGTGCAGTAACTGAAACCTGGGTCAAGGCTCCTGAGAGCACCCCAGCCCTACCAGGTTATACCTTGTATCATGTATTTCGGCCCCAAAACCTGGGCCGAACCACAAAAGGAGGGGGAGTGTCCATATTAATTAAAGACACACACACCTCCAGGTTAGTGGCAACGCACGAAGCATCGGAGACCATCCATGTGCAACTAACCATTGGCAAAACTGCTATACAACTAGTAGCATGCTACAGACCACCCACGCAATCTCAGCAACTCTATTCAGCCTTTCTGAAGACACTGGAGGATATGAATGTCTCACCAAATACCATCATATTGGGAGACGTCAACTACCCAAACATAGACTGGGTGCATTACTCAAGCCCCAACACCCTAGCCCAAAGGTTCCTGGAATTCATCAACTCAAATGCGATGGAACAACTAGTCACCTCCCCCACAAGGGGAAATAATATACTTGACCTGATCATCACAAACATGGGGACAAAATGCTCAACACCGGATGTATACCCCTCACTAGTGAGATCAGACCATAAACTAATAACCCTAGATATTCATATCCCACCTCCACCCCCAGCACAAAAGACCACAGTGAGAAACTTCTCAAAAGCCGACTTTACACTCCTTAGGACTGAAATGGTATCCTTCAAGCCCCCTGGGCCAGTGGAAACCACATCTCACACTGCTGAATCCTTCACAAATGCTTTCTACGGGCATCTCCAAGAATGCATGGATCATGCAATCCCAAATAAAACCAAGACCCTTTCCACCAAAGGCAGGCATCCTATCTGGTGGACCCCAGCCATAAACAAACTTTATAACAAGAGAAGGAAGCTACTGCAAGACAGAGCAAAATCCCATAAAGGGAAGGCATCCCTGATCATCACTAGCAGAAAACTACATTTGCTAATAAAATCATCAAAGGCCAACTTCGAGAGAAAAATCGCTAAGGACACTAAAGATAATCACAAGGTCTTCTTCAGTTATGTTAGAAACCTGGGTGGAAACCCTCAGATATGCGCAGAGTTAATTCATAAAGGCAAAAAATACACTGAACCTACAGATATTGCCAACATACTGGCAGACAGGTTCAGTGCAAATTTCTCCCCTCCCTCTCCCCCAAAAGATGAAATAAATATCTCAGCTGAATGCAACCTCCCTGAAATCTCAGATGTCCAGGTGAGAGCTGCCCTCACCAAAGCTAAAAATACAGCATCCATGGGACCTGACGGTGTCCCGGGTTGCGTGCTATGTGAACTCCTAGAGGAGCTAAACCTGCACATAAGAACGCTGTTTAATCTTAGCCTTGCTACAGGATACATCCCTGAACACTGGCGTACAGCTACAGTGGTCCCACTCCACAAAGGTGGCACCTCTACAGACCCTGGAAAGTACTGCCCCATAAGCTTGACCAGCCTGATCTGCAAAGCTATGGAAAGGATCATTATGGAACTCATAAACAAAGACATCAGGGACCTACAGACAATTGACCCTACCCAGTTCGGCTTTGTAAAAGGCAGATCCTGTCTTTTAAACCTGGTGGACTTTTTTGAAACAGTCACTAGAGCCATCGATGAAGGCAAAGCAGTTCATACAACCTACCTGGATCTGGCAAAAGCTTTCGACACAATACCCCACTCAGGCATCATAGACAAGCTCAACAGCTTAAATGTAAACCCGTTTGTCACAAGATGGGTTGCAAACAGGCTAAAGGACAGAACCCACAAAGTCCGAATAGCTGGAGTTATGCCAGACTCTAAGCCAGTCACAAGTGGAGTCCCACAGGGCTCTGTCTTGGGACCCCTCTTGTTTGGCATTTATTTCTCAGATGTGCAGGCAAACATAGGGGGGTTGTGGCTGACAAAGTTCGCAGACGACTGCAAACTAGGTGCCATAGTCGACACACCAGCTGACACACGCATCCTCCAGAAGGGCCTCACAGAAATAGACGACTGGTGCCAGAGTCATGGCCTTAAACTAAATGCCAAAAAATGTATAGTCATCCCCTTTGGAAAAACAAAGTACCCACAAATTACCACATAGGTGGTAATCCATTAAGTACGGAAAAAGTAATCAGAGACCTGGGGACCCAAGTTGACAGTGACCTCTCATTTGACACCCACGTCGCCAAAGTGGTTAGAAAGACCTTCTACCTTGCCCACCTTATCATGAAGGGATTCACATCCAGATCAAAGGATGTCATTGTACCCTTATATTCCTCCCTTATCAGGCCTATGATTGAGTACAATGCCCTATTTGGTATGTACCTCACCCAGCACCTGCAGCAGTTGGAGAGACCCCAAAAGTACCTTACCAAGAGGATCAAGGGTCTCCAGCATATGTCATATGCTGCCAGACTGAAAAAGCTCCAGCTCTATTCAGTAGCATACTGCCTGCTCAGAGGTGATCTGTGCCTTACGTACAAGGCCATCTCCAATTCATAATTAATGGACATGCTCCACCTAAAAAAATCCAAATCCATCAGAGCCACGAGAGCTAAAGATCTAAACCTCAGCACAAATATGAATAGGACATGCTGGAGGGATAGATTCATAACCCAGAGGCTTCCCGCACTCTGGAACAGGATACCTGTCCATGTTAGGCAGAGCCCCTCACTGACTCTCTTCAAGAGAAATCTGGACGAAGGGATGGGTGATCGTAGGTTTACCCTGGGGGTCATCTCTGTGTCATTGCTAGATAGAGGCACAGTAAACTAAATTTAATTTAAATTGTACACTTTTGTATCATTACATGGGGTGGCGAAAGCCACATACACTTTGGCTAGGCTTATAAATGCCCTAGGGCAGATAGCCTAGTACTATACTATGAAACTATATTTATTTGTGATTATGTAGTGTGACCATGTTCATGCTGAGAGAGCAACTATGCTGACATTGCATACTGTTTCCTTAAGAAGTATTACAAAAAATAAGATTTTTGCAGAGGGTGTAGTAAATATACTACCTCAAAGTTCCTGTGGCTTCTTTACTTCTACAGTTCTTTGAGAGTACATTGCAGTCAATTAAAACAAGTGTATTCCCATTTTTTCTTTAAACAGGATGCAATACTGACCATATATTTCAACAACATGCTGATAACTAAATTATTAATTTTTAGAATTGCACATAGGTGTGTGAATGAGAAGGTTATGAATGTGTGTTTATCTAGTTGTGGGCTGTGTCCCATCCTGGACTGGTTTTCAGTCTTATGTCTGTTGCTTGCGGGAAAAGCCTCCTGTGTAATAAATTTGTCATTGGAACAAGAATGAATAAATAAATTAATGAATTAAAAACTTTTTAGATTAACAGACTATAGAAATAAGGATAGTGAGAATATTTGTTGTCATTTAAATTATAAAAGGATATAGCTTCCTTAATAGTCTGCAGTCAGAATGAAACCTGTCAACCTCAAAATACACTTTTATGACAACTAAATGTAGTGTTAATGATTTTATTGACAAAAAAGTTAGTGAAGAGAAATGTGCATGATGTTACTGTAAGCAATGCGTCAATCAACAAACTCCTTTCACTAATTCTCACGTAATACAATCTGTAATCTACTCTAATTTAAAATATATACAAACAATGGGACATTGGGGTGAATCCTCAGATAGTACCAAATACTTAAATAAAAATGTTAACAAAATAGCTAATTTCAAACAGCAAAATGAGTTTTTCAACATGAGGACTGGACTGAAGAGATTCACCTGCATGGCATTGCCCAACTTCATTTTGACTCTAACATTTTTACCAATTCTTTGGGGGTCTGAGTAAAAGGAATTCATTTCCAACATCATATCTTTTGCTGTATTAAAGTTATGTTTGCAATATAGTACTAGACCACTGCCATAACTGCAAAACATCTTCCAATTCTGCTGTTTGCTTCAGTTCAAGTATGTATGATAGCAGAAAACCATTTGAGCTCATATAGATGCATTTAGAATGACAGTGGGGCATTAGTGGCCTATAACTGTTAGAGATCAGTGGGGCATTAGTGGTCTGGCAATGTTAGAAATCAGGGCTCATTTTGGTTAAGCATATACAACTTGGGAGAAAACACAGAAATGATGGAGGTCATAAATGGCATAATCATTCTTACTTTAGATCACAAACTGGACACGCATGGATGTCACACAATTAATATATGTGGGTTTGTAATTGAAATTTGCATTTAGTAAAGGGTAAAAGAAAAAAAAAATCCTTAAAAATAAGTAACCAAAGTCCAAATGGAAAAGCTGAAAAAAGTCTTACCAGTAACCACAATGTTTTCAGTTTGATACACTTGGCACCAATAAAGGCAGCTCCCAAGTACGAAGGACACCAAAATAAGAAATCCTCCACAAGTAAAATCAATAGAACTTATTCCAAAAGATTAAGTACTTTTATTTCCAAACAGGAAACTTCATCAGAATCTAATTACATCACATCCTACTACTCTTATAAAATCCCAACCTACACCTCATTTGTTGAAACCAATATATATATATATATATATATATATATATATATATATATATATATATATATATATATGTGTGTGTGTGTGTGTGTGTGTGTGTGTATACATATATCATTAAATACACAACTGTGCATATAACTGTGCATTTAACTTCAACAAATATAAAATCATACCTATACAAGGTAAAACGGGTAAAAGTACATCTGAAGTCACTGACAAATATATAAAAAAAATTTGTTATATAACATTTAAAGAGTGTTTGCCCTTAATTTTAGGGCCAGGGTCAATGAAATATGGTCATTAAGTCCTGGATATATGCATGCGTCCAGGCACAAATTCCATATTAATTCCCTAAATTCTAATCTACTTTCTCAATCTCCTCCCCTTTCTTGAAGTTTTACCATCTCCAATACTCAAAATTTAAAATCTGCAGTGACACATCTAGTTACATGTCTAAATAAAGCATTAGTTTCTTTTTTCATGCTTATCTCATACATATGTTCATACATTCTCTGTTTTAAACTGCACTCCATCTTGTCCAAATAAAATGGCTAACATGAAGTTCAATATGCTATATACACCATTCCTTTTGATTGGCAGTTAAAATATCCTGATGCCTGACATCTAATTTGGGGGACCTGTATCCAAAGTTCTTCTGTATTGGCTATAAAAATACTCTGGGGACAACTCCCACATTTAAAAGTGCCCACTTTTCCATCCCCTTCTCCGTCAATCCTCTCTCTAATAAATCTTTCAAATTAGCTTTCCTCTTAAAGCTAAATTTTAATGGATTATTGAACATATCCAACCTGCTGGGCATACCACTTAATATGATCCAATACTTATTCATAATGTTACATATCTTATCTGTGTCCTTATTGTATGTTGTTACCATATATGCTGTATTACTATTCCTTCTATTAGATCTACAAATTGAAGTATTGTCCCGATCCTTTTCCCTGGTGTTAGTCAATAATGGAATATATTTAGTCCCCCATCCTATTAATATTTCCATCTGTAACATGTTAATAACATCTCTGGGGTACCTCCAATACAGAAAAAGAACAACAATATAGTCTAATTCACTTTCCAAATCTTCCTTCATTGAAGTCATACAAGGAGCTTGTACCATCTGCCCTTTCAAAATGTTTTTCTTTTGTAACATAGGGTGGTCGCTCTCATAATGTAAGTATGAATTTGAGAAACAAGTTTTCCGGTACACCTTTGATATGTATATTTTGTTTACAAAATTTTTCCTAATGTTAACATCTAAACAGTGTACTTCATTGTCCCCAGTTTCGAGTGTGAACTCCAAGAAATCTGTGGAATCATTAAGATAATTCATGAATTCCCTAATTAATTCCTGGGGTCCCTGCCAAAGAACAAAAATATCATCCAGGAACCTATAGTACACTTTGATATGTTCCATAAAGACACAGTTGAAAACAAAATGTTTTTCCCACTACAACATCACTATATTAGCAAATATCTGGGCATATGGTGCACCCATTGCAACACCATCTAACTGATGGTAATATTTTCCTTGATAGTAAATAAAATTGTTCCTCAAAACTAATTCCATATTCTCCAACACTACATGAAAACTGCTTGTACCTAATATCCTAAAGCCTGCTATCATTTCTTCAAACCATTCAAGTCCCACTTCCTGAGGGATAACAGAAAAGAAATATTTTACATCACTAGTCAGAAAACAGAAATTGGGGTTAAATTCCAGTTTACCTATCTTAGATAAAAAGTCCCATGAATCTATTAACATATGTGGATACATTCCATAACATGCTTTCAATTTCCTATCCACATATATTCTTAGTGGTTGAGTCTTGAAGCCTGCCGATGTAACTACAGGTCTCGGGGGAGGGGGTGTCACTCACATCCTTATGGATTTTCAGTATCTCGAAAATACCAGGAATGAATGGCTTATCCACCTTCAAAAAATTGAATAATTCTTCACTAATTATTCCTTGAAATAAATTATCTTCCAGGATCATATCTATTTTTTGTATGCTATATCTACTTCCCTTCGTGATACCTGAGCATACCTTCCTCCTGTATTCAGGATGTTCAAAATTTTTGCTGAATAATTCCATTTTGTCATGATCACTACCCCACTCACCTTGTCAGGTTTCATGACTCTCACTGTATTATTTCTCCTTATATCTCCCAATATATTATGTGCTTCACTGGTTAAGTTCCTAATGTAGGTCCTTCTGGAATTAAATATTCCTCTGATCTCTCTAGTTACTAAAGTTTCATAATTCATTAATTCAGGGTGTAATGGGGGATTAAAACACTCTTTTTCCTAAATTTGTCTTCTATCTCTAACCTGGAATTGTCTTTAAACATTACTTCTAAATTAAGTTTTCTTATAAACATTTTAACATCCAAACTTGTGTTCGCTACATTCCCTCTTTTTGTTGGGGTGAAGGTAAAGCCCTTTTTAAAGAAGCTAAAATGGTTAGTATTAACCACAGTGTTAGTATAATTATAAATATGGAAATTGTCCATAGTACATATAACCCCTTCCTTCTCTATATTCCATACTCTTAATTGTTCCTGTTCATTGTTAGTCAATACATTTATCTTTACATTTATCTGTCCCTCTGCTACCAATATAGTTGAGGCCGATTATTTTGTTCCCCTTGGTATTGGGTTTGTTGTCTCCCCATAACCTGGGCATATGTCAGTTGAACTATGCGATTCCTGATCTTCTAGGATCTCATTGGCCCCACATTGTCTAAAGGGATTGTCTCTTCCCTTTTATAATCATCACCGTTTTGCAAAACTCCTCTATTCTTATTGTTCCACCTATATTTGTTATTCCTTTTGGTGTTGTAACTAGAAGTCACATCCCTTCCCCTCTTATTCTTGTTCCAGGATCCTAAATAATAGGCCCTTCCCTCACTATAATCTTTATAATCTCTATCCAACTTGGACATCTTTCATTTATGATTTTTGTATGTAACATTATCAACATCTTTAGAAAGCAATAAATATTTCTGTTTGTGTTTAATCACAGTAAACATTAAATCTGGCTGAATAATTTTTAACATTTCAATTTCTTCTTTAAGAACATTTAATATTCTGTCATTGTTTTTCACTATCACCCTCATAAGGGCTAACCCACATTCATTCAAATTATTCACTACAACATTAAACAGTTCTGTATCCTCAATGGTTTTATTTAGGAATGTATTCACTAGTAGCCCTTTAGGAACATGTTTCCATTTTATACTTTCTGTCAGAAACCAGTTATCTCCCTAGAATCTGTTTTAATTTTCAATATATCCTGAAGCATCAGAACATTATAATGAAATCACTTTAATGACTAGAAATTGCATTGGAAAAACAAGGGTTTATTTCCCAGATTTCATTTCATGAAAACAGAATTTAATTTTTTTTGATAACTGAAAATCAGTGTCCCAGAGCATGATGCAAATTATATAAAATCTCATCTAAGAGTCCCACAGGAAGACATGCTAACAGTCTATGCTCTAAAATGCCTAGAAATATACTCTATTCAATCTTTATATCTACATTTGATTTAATTTCATCTCTTTCTCAAAAATTGAGAAATACATGACAAAAAGGAGTTTCCCCAAAACAGCTGTTTCACCCAGAATCTTGCCAGACAGTAAATTATTATTATTATTATTATTATTATTATTATTATTATTATTATTATTATAGTACGGGTGAAAATGGTATAGACCAATACATGAAGTGATCTGAACTTTTGTCTGTCAATTCCTGACTTTCATTTTCTTCCAAAAACTGGGAACAGTAGCTCTTACTGCTATGTAATGATAATCCTGTACTGCCTAACCATTGATGTTGTGGAAAGTGGACCTACATATGGCACAGCACTTCCATGTCAATAAGTGGCAAAAGACATCTAAGGGTCCAGGTAGTGAAGGAAGAGTATGAGTGGTTGAAGCTGGCTTATACATAGTTATTTATTTTTTAATTTCATTTTGACTACTGGGTAGGTAGGCTGATCTGAAGGACGTTTTCAATTACACCCTGTGGCATAAGGCAAACAAAAAATAGATACTGTTTTACTCAGGTACTGTATTACAATGAAGTAGGACTTATGAGTAATTCAGGTTTGTGTACAGAAATACCACCAAGGTCAAGTGCTGATGACCTAGAGGAATTCGTACATTATTACATGAAACACTTGAGGGCAGAATAATAGTGGCTGGGGAATTAAATTTAACAGAAACATACTGTAATAATATTGATTCAACAAAATCAGTAAGGAAGTTATTCAGAACATAATTTCAAGAACAACAGTTGCTATGGATTGTAAAAAAGCCTACTAGGGAATAGAACATACTAGGCATTATTTGTGTTCTTAATGGAATGACTGTTACTTCTCCATCAAGTTTTTCCACTGTTGCTGTGCAGTGATCATGAGGTTATAAAGGATAATTGTTGCTAGATAAGTCCTGTAAAGTGAAACCTAAACCAATGCATAGAAGATTTATTGCAGATTATATGGAAATATGACAGTCACTATATAAAAGTAACCAGAGCGATGCGTTCAGTGAAACAAAACACAGTAGGAATGTGGAAAGCTTTGAAAGAGAATTTGGTTGAATGCAAAAAAAAAAAGGTTTAACATCAAGATCTAGGTATACATTAAGAGGCTATATTTCCATAAGAGCAAGATCATTAAGGAGAGACAGACAAAAATAAAAATAAAAGAAATGGAAAACAGGCTTAAATGTAACTTTGAAAACTGAAACAAACAAGCTGAACAGACAAATTAAACATAATGTGACACAAGATCAAGAAAAACAATAAAGAACATTTATATAAAGATATTGAGCATAAAAGGAAGGAAATCATCTTATAGATGCATAAGATGTGATAGGCACACACATTGATAAACTTTGTATAGATTCTAAAATTTATTTTCAGGCAAAATAGATTATAGATATTTTATAGATAGATAGACATTTTATGCAAAAAGTTTGGTTCCACAAAAGGGGGGGGTGATTAATTGTCATAGTAACATCCAAGTAACCTTAGATAACAGAATCAAATTTGCTTATATTCAAAATGAACTAATCAAACTGGACCCAAACAAAGCACAGGAATGAGAAGGAATTAATAATAATGACCTGAAAACATTTCAGCATGAACTTTTGGTACTGTTATATCTGTTGTTCACTTGATTATTTAAATATGGGGAGATTCCTCAAGAATGAAAACATACACCTGTTACATCTATCTTTAAGGGAAAGGGGAGTAGTACAAATCCAGACTCATATAGACCCGTAAGTTTACATTCATGTTGCAGAAAAGTAAAGGAGGTTATTTTAAATAAAATATTGCCAGAATATATCAGCATGGAAATGTTGAAAATAGATCTATAACCACTTGCAACATGATGTTCTATCACAATATAATAACAGCTATTAATGAAAAATTGCGCTGCAATGTAATTTATACAGATTTAACTTAAGCATTTCACAGGGTCATACACAAAATACTGACAAATAACAACTAGGTGTTGATTTACTCTTGATAAGATGGATATCTGCATGGTTTACAAATAGGACACAGCAAGTATTATACAACAACTGGACAGGTGAAATACTTGGTTAAAGGCAGGGTGTCACACAGAACTTTGTCCTAAGCCCTTACTTGTTTAGACTATGAGGGGAATTCAATAAAGCCTGCAAGATTTTTTTTTTATGTAGGCATCACACAGCACTGCTTACACAGGCACGGACATATTTAGATTCAGTAAGCATTGCTGAGCGGCGTGCACGCACGAGCAAACAGGTAAACTTCTGTGGCATCAAATTCCCTCATAACCAGGTGAATCTCATTTAAATGAGGGAGACAGAGCAATCCAATAAGCAGAAAGGCATCTGTGCAGACCCTGTGTCAGTGTCCATATTGTACGCAGAAAAACTCTGCATAGAGGAGTCTAGACCGACAAAAGGGGATGTAAAATTGTAGAAATGCGGTCAATCCCCTGAAAATGTTATAGTACATACATATATGAGCAAAACTATTTCTTTCTGGATGTCAAAAAGAATAAGGTAATAAGTTAAATTAGTAATTTTTTTAATAATCTCTGCATGTTTGGGTTACACGCTGCAGTGCACAAACATGCTTAATAGAAAAAAAAATAGGAAAAAAAAGATTTTTATAATATGGGACAGAAATGTATTATAGGACCTTCTTGAATCAGGTCCTATACTGGTGTATTGCTGCTGTTGTTAATGTGATAGGGCTATGAAGCATATAGTTTCCAGGCTGTCAGCATGGATATGTATGCAAATGAGGTGGATTTATTGAATAGCAGAAAGGAGTAATCATGACTGCATATCCCCTTTGTGTAGGCTCTTAGACCATGTTGCTGTTTACACAGCATGCGGTTGACATCAGCAGGGTGTGTCCTGTCATTTTTAGGCTCTTTTAAGCCTAGGTGTGCATGTTTCCACAGCACACTGTCTGGCTGAGCATGTTCACATGGAAAGACCACCCAGGGGACCATGATGATGTAGGTAGCAAGTCCTTAAAACTGGATGTATTCAGTTACTAATTTTGACCTTTGTATAAGCTATACTGCAGGACGTGGCACTGTGTGCAGCACTGTGCACTGAAATAGGGCCATTAAATGATGTTAATTATATTGTAGGCAGGTGGAATGCATCATAGATAGCCAATCACACATCTGGAACTACAGCAGAGATGTATACATTATGCAAGGCCAATTCTGCAAGGCCATGGAATGTATCATCATGGAACTCATAAACAAAGACATTGGTAACCTCCAAACTCTGGACTCCACCCAGTTCAGGTTTGTGAAAGGCAGATCATGCCTTCTGAATGTGATTGACTTCTTTGAGACAGTCACCAAAACTGCAGATGAGGGTAAGGTGATTCACACAGCCTATCTTGACCTCACCAAGGCTTTTGACACCATCCCCCATTCTGGAATTATAGCTAAACCCACTAAACTGGGTATAAATCCCTACATCACAAGATGGGTTGCCAACTGGCTCACTGACAGAACCCACACTGTAAAAGTTGCAGACTCCAAATCTGACTTCAAACAAGTGACAAGTGGAGTACCACAGGGTTCAATCCTGGGACCTCTCTTGTTTGGTATCTACTTCTCTGAAGTACAGGCTAACACAGAAGGCCTCTGGCTTATGAAGTTCGCAGATGACTGAAAACTAGGAGCCATAGTCAAGTCCCCAAATGATGTGGACATCCTACAGAAGGGCCTCACTGAGACAGATGCCTGGTGGCAGAGGCATGGCATCAAGCTCAATGCCAAAAAGTGCATTGTCATCCTCTTTGGTAAAAACTCTGTACCCATGAACTACCACATAAACGTCAGTTTACTTAACGCCGAATGTGCGATAAGAGACCTTGAGATCCAGGTGGATAGTAGTCTTTCCTTTGATAAACACATGGCCACAGTAGTCAGGAAATTCTTCTATGTGGCACACCTCATCACAAAAGGGTTCACATCCAGGAAAAAAGAGGTCATTGTTCCCATCTACTCAGCACTCATTAGACCTATTATAGAGTACAATGTCCCTTTTGGAATGTACCTTACAAGACATCTGCAGCAGCTGGAAAGGCCACAGAAGTATCTCATAAAGAGGATTACTGGCCTCAAACAGATGCCCTACACTAACCATCTCAAAAAACTCCAGCTTTACTCTGTAGCATATTGCCTACTCCGGGGAGACCTCTGCCTAACATATAAAGTTATGTTAAACCCAGAGCTGTTGGGCATGCTACACCTAAAGAAATCCCAATCCCTCCAAGCTACACACTCTAGGGACCTAAACCTTGTCACCAAAATTAACCGGACATTCTGGAGGGATAGATTGCTGTCCCAGAAACCTCCTGCACTCTGGAACAAGCTACCCATCTATGTCAAGCAAAGTTCCTCATTAGAACTCTTCAAGAAAAATCTTGATGACTTGATGGGAAATAGGAAATACACCCCGGGGATCACTTCTGTGGCTCTGCTCGACAGGGACACAGGAAATTACCATTCTTGGGTGGCGTAAGCCAGGGAACCTTGTTGGCTAGGCTTACTTAGGCCCTTGCGCCGCTAGCCTACCTACCTATGAACCTATGAAACTATGAACCTATGCATGCACCCTACATTCTGATTTTCCCCCAATATTCTGGACCATTGGATCACAGAGTTTGTGAATTTTAAATGAGATAATGCTAGGAGCTGCTGCAGGTCAGCTACATCTGTATTTGCTAGCTGCTGAAGTCAGTGCTGCTGGTGCTGCTGACAATAGGCCTAGGCAGATGAGAATTGTGTTCAGGCCCAGGGTAACTTTTCAGGAGCTGCATGAGCTGGAGATTGTAGAGCTCTACAGAGTGGACAGGGACATACTACAAGAACTCACTGAGCACTGCTGTCCTCAACCCAGACCCAGAGCCAACAGGGGGAACCCATTCCAGTGGAAACAATGGTAAGTGTGCCCTTAGGAGACTAGCTACAGGTACTTTCCAAAGACAAAGTGGTGACATGATGGGGGTGTCACAGGTTTTCTCCTCACCCCTGAGGCAAGGGCCAGCAATATGCAAAATGTCTACCATTTAGCTCACTACCCTGAAGTACTGGGTGCCAAAGATTGCACTCATTTACACATCAGGGCACCACCTGTTGAAGAGCGTAGAATCTACGTAAACCGCAAGGAGTACCACTCCATCAACTGACAGGTCATGTGCAATGCCCAGGGGATTATCCTGAATGTGTGTGCTGGCAACTCTGGAAGTTATTACAACTTCCCTATCTGGTACGGGTCCACTATGGAATTTCAAAATTTCACAATCCCGATGTTTGAAATACCAGTGCTCAGGACATTGAGATTGTGAAATCTCGATATAACAAAAAAATAAATAAAAAAACAAAAAAAAAAACAAAATCAAGAATACATAAAAAAAGATTCTGCAGGGGGGCAAGCCACCTGCACCCCCACACCCCTGCACCTTAAATATACTAACTCTGAGATCACACTACAGTGAAGAGAATGGTAATGTTCCCATTCCACACTGTATGGAACAGGTTTCAAGATTTCACAATTCTGAGGTTCTGAGCATCAGTATTTAGAACATCGGAATTGTGAAATTTTGAAATTCTGAAGTGGACCCATCTGATACACATCACAGCTGTACCAGACGTTTGCTAGGAGGGACATCCCACACGGCCATTTACTGGGGGATGCTGGCTATACCCTGGAACTGTGGATGATGACACCCATCAGAAATGTAGACACACCCATGGAAGAATGCCATAACAAGACACATGCATAACCTAGGAACATCATAGAGTGTGTTTGGGCTTCTTAAGTCACAGTTCTGGTGCCTAGATATATCTGGTGGAGCCACATGTGCACATATGTTCACAGTATGTGCTATGCTACATATTCTGATCCTGTGGAAACAGTGGCAGCAGGATCAGCAAAGAGAAGGGATATACAGTCCTCCACCAATGTCTAGGTCACCACAGCCAGTCACAGGAGGACTCGGAGGAGGAATTCCCTGCTGATGTCCCCGTAGGCAGATGTGGGCATGCTCAGTATGACCTGGATTTGGCTAAGAGACAACACATAGCACATTCACTGACAACCTAGGGACCTAGGCACTGACACCTTACTCCTACTCACATACATATACTAAAATTGATGCCAGGCAACCCACCCAACTTGCACCTATCCATGTATTAGCTGTGTACTGCTTGCATCAGACAGAGTCAGTCCTGAACTACAGTTCTGTCAACTCCTGCATTCACAAGGTAAGTCTCTACCCTACACAGTACTTGTATGGATTATTATGATATGGCATTGTATGCATGGATCTGCTACATTAATGCAAGTAAATATAGTGGGCTATTTGGCCAGAAGTAACATACACATGGGACTACAGATACCAATTCCACTATCATGTGTCCTTTAATATTCACTAGGTCTCATGCATGGAATTTTCAGTACATCAGTCAAGGGAGATGTTACACAGTGGGGTTACATGATATTTAGGCTACTGTGTATCCGAGCAGAACATGCGGTGTTGTCTCCCCACCCCCGACACAGCAGTGTTCCCTTATAACTGTTTTAGCAGTAACTCATCAATGGTATATCAGCAGTCCAGGCAGTCTCAGGGTAGTTACATACAAATTCCTCATACAGTCTATGTCTTACTTAATGCAGGAATAGCAATGTACATATTTATGCTGTTGATTGTGTGATGAATAACCCCTCTTTGTCAGATGTCTTTTGTGGCTCAGTGGACTGAAGTTAGCATCTGTGATGATGTTGGGGGTTCTAATCTAGAAGTATCCACTTCTTTTGTATATAGGTATTACTACGTTGTGTTTTACAGACTGTCAGCCTGTGTGTGGTGTAATATTATTAACTTCTGTCACATATTAATTACATCAGACAG